>NW_025953403.1:0-147549 GCF_018812025.1 Megalobrama amblycephala | reverse complement strand
AGTGGCTGTGCTCTGGGATAAAAAGCTTGATGCTGTGATAAAACCGATCAGGCTTGATGTTGACTGGTGTATTGGTATACAATATACTTATAAATGTAATAATTTTGTCATTTTAAATGTTTATACTCCATATGAGTCTAGTGAGAATGAGGTTGAATATTTAAATAGAATGGCTTTTATAAATGCTTTCATTCAAGACAATAGCATCTGCAGTGTATATGTTGTTGGGGATATGAATGCTGATATCAATGACAGTAACTCATTATTTGCTAAGCATCTGATCTGCTTCAGTGAAGATAATAACTTCACTCTATCAAGTAGAGTACTGTTGCCTGCAGACAGTTATACATACATAAGTGAAGCCTGGCACTCAACATCATGGCTTGACCATTGTCTTAGTACAGCTGATGGGCATGCAGCCATAGAGAATATGGGTATTAAGTATGGGGTCACAACAACAGATCATATACCTTTGGCCCTCACAATTAACATTGAAGAATTACCATCTACAGTCAGCAATGACAGTGCTACCAGTGGTAATGTGAGTACTAAATTAGACTGGTCAACTCTTTCTGAAGAGGATCTTTTGGCTTATTATACTAATACAGACCATTATCTAAGTAATGTTTATCTGCCCAGAGAAGCTATTATGTGTAAGGATGTCAACTGTCAGATTGAGGAGCACAAGAGTAATCTATGTGGCATGTATGATGATGTTGTGGCTACTCTGTTGGAGGGTGGTAAACCTCTTCAAACACACAGGAGAAACAGGGCCTATAATATTAGACCAGGATGGAATGAGCATGTAGCGCCATATCACACTGAAGCTCGGGAAGCTTACAAGCTTTGGGCCATGGCTGGGAAACCTAGGCAGGGCCCTGAGCTTGAGAATAAAAAGCTTGCCAATGCCAGATATAAGTATGCTGTTCGTTTTATATCTAGAAATGAGCAAGCCATGAGGGCTGACTCTATGGCCAGTAAAATGATGAGCAACAATATTACTGACTTTTGGAAGGAGGTGAGGTCCCTCAATAACTGTAAATCTTCCCTTCCTTGTACTGTTGAAGGAGTCTCTGGAGAAGATAATGTTGTTGAAATATGGAGACAGCACTATAGCTCCCTTTTTAATTGTCTAAAACATGATCCATATGTGGAGGACTCTGCTATTAGTAATGAATCAATAAGTATTCTGACACATGAGGTACTTGGTGCCATATGGAAATTACCTAACAATAAAGCATGTGGTATGGATTCAATAACTGCAGAGCATCTGAAAAATGCCAGTCTTAGGCTTGTTTCCCTCTTAGCAATCAACTTTACTGGTTTGTTGATCCATGGCATACTTCCAGATTCAATGTTATCTATTCTGCTTGTCCCAGTTATTAAGGACAAAGCTGGAAAAGTTGGCTGCCTGGATAATTATAGACCTATAGCATTGGCCAGTATTTTATCCAAGGTAATGGAAAGAATCCTCCTTGATAGAGTGAGTGGGTATATCTCTTCCCTGGATAATCAGTTTGGATTTAAGCCAAACCATGGCACAGACATGTGTATTTATGCTCTCAAGGAAATGGTGAATTTGTATAAGTCAAAAAATTCCACTATTCTCATGTGTTTTATTGATGCCTCCAAAGCATTTGATCGAGTGAATCATAAACAGCTTTTTATTAAGCTAAAACAAAGGGGAGTCCCTGGGTATATTGTGAGGGTTCTTGCCTATTGGTATGCCCACCAGCAGATGCATATCAAATGGGGGGGTAGTATATCTGCCCCCTTTAGAGTATCCAATGGTGTTAGGCAGGGAGGTATCTTGTCCCCTCTTTTATTTAACTTATATATGGATGAACTGTCAAGGAGACTTATGTAATGTAATACTGGCTGTATGATTGGTGGCATGTTGGTGAATCATCTTATGTATGCAGATGACCTTGTTACTTTTAGTCCGAGTAGTGCTGGGCAGCAGGAGCTTCTTAATATATGCTCTGATTATGGGGTGGAATTTGATATAAAATACAATTCCAGCAAAAGTGCTGTTTTAATATGCAGAACGAAACAGGATAAATTGCTTAATTTTCCTGTGTTCATGCTAGCCAATAATTGCCTTGAGGTCTGTAAAAAGATTAAATACCTTGGTCATTGTATTGCAGATGATATGAATGATGATGATGACATATACAGACAGTGTTATAAGTTATATGCACAGGCAAACACCATAGCACGTAAGTTTAGTTACTGTTCTACTCGAGTTAAAGTGGCTCTGTTTAAAGCTTACTGTACACCACTCTATACAGCCCATCTGTGGTCTTCTTACAAAAAATCTAGCATGCAGAAGTTACACGTTGCCTACAATGATGCAATGAGAATTTTACTCAAGGTTCCCAGAGGAGGGAGTGCTAGTCAGATGTTTGTATCTGTAGGAGTAATCACACTGAAAGCACTTTTAAGAAATTTGATGTTTAAATTTATGCAACGTCTGGATGAGTCTACAAACAGTATCATGGTGGCACTCTCAAATCCCTTAGTGAGTTGCTACAGGTACACATCCAGACTGAGAGTGCATTGGCTGAAATGTCTGTATGTATTTTAATTATTGTATTTGCTTTTTTCTTACTGTCTGTTTGTTTGTTTTGTTTGTTTTTATCTGTCTTGTCTTGTGTGGCTTTTGGACATGAGTCTGGCAAATAAATTGATTGAATAAACAATGACAGGACAGCTAATGTTGACTGCTGGAACCAGCTCTGGAAGTCAACAGGTCGAAGAACTACTGAGGAAGTAACTGGGCCAGATGGTGGTTAGACAGGGCAAGGCACAATGATGCAAATAACTTGCTGCACACAGAATAAACTACGCCAGGCAGAAGGAGCAGTAAACCAATACGAGACGTACACGGAACAAAACAAGCAAAACAAGAGACAACAAAAAAAATAGCAAAGAGAAACAAAATAAAAAATAGAAATAAATAATAAACAATAAGTATATATATATATATATATATATATTGAATATATATATACAGAACTAGAGCAAAAACACTTGAACTAGACTAGAATAAAAACATGAACAAAGGGGAAAAATAGAAATATATCAAAAGAAAACAAAAGCTTGTGCTGAACAGGGAATACTAATGCCTGGTTTCACAGACAGGGCTTAGACTAAGCCAGAATTAGGCCTTAGTTCAATTAAGAAATTTAAAGGGTTAGTTCACCAAAAGTGAAAATCATTACTGTCATTTATTACTCACCCTCATGACCACACCTACATTCATCTTCAGAACACAAATTATTTTTAATAAAATCTGGTTGAGGTCATTGCCACAAGATAATTAACTTATGCCCAGAAAGGTAAAGACATTAAAACAGTATGTGAAGTGGTTCAACCTTATTATTATAAAGCGACTCTCTCGAAAAAAAAAAACAAAAAAAAAAAAGCAACTTTATTCAACAATATCTAGTGATGGGTGACTTCAAAACACTGCTTCATGAAGCTTCAAAGCTTTTCTATTCTTTTGTTTCGATGCATTGGTTCGGAGCGTGTATCAAACTGCCAAAGTCACGTGACGTAACAAAGCCTCGTTTACTGAAATTACGTGATTTTGGTGCTCTGAACCACTGATTCGAAACAAAAGATTCGTAAAGCTTCAAAGCTTCATGAAGCAGTGTTTGAAATCGCCATCACTAGATAATGTGGAATAAAGTTACTATTTTGTTATATTTGGCGCAGAAAAAGTATTCTCGTAGCTTTATAATATTAAGGTTGAGCCACATGAACTGTTTTAAATATGTCTTTAGTAGCTTTCTGGGCATTGAAAAGGGGAGTGTTATTGCTGTCAATGCAGGCCACACTGAGCCATTGGATTTTATCAAAAATAATTTGTGTTCTGAAGATTAATGAAGGTCTTATGGGTGTGGAACGACATGAGGGTGAGTAATAAATGACTGAATTTTCATTTTTGGGAGAACTTACCCTTTAAGTTAACTGAAATAAATAATGTTAATTAAATGCAACATAACCCAGTTATGTGGAACCTGCTGACATAAAAAAAAAGTTAAGTAAATCCAACATTTCATTTTTTTGAGTGTACAAACTTTGGTATTTTTTCATAAGCTATACTAAAAGTCTGAAGGGTCTAATATTATGTCAACAAATAAACCTTTTTATTGAAAATGGCGAGCACAATAATACACAGCTGTGTCTTCAGTGTTGAAGTTTT
This sequence comes from Megalobrama amblycephala, assembly GCF_018812025.1. NCBI lineage: Eukaryota > Metazoa > Chordata > Actinopteri > Cypriniformes > Xenocyprididae > Megalobrama > Megalobrama amblycephala. Next base: position 143,339 of record NW_025953403.1, on the reverse strand, counting down.
GTCCTGTTAAAATGACTGCATTCAGATGAGAAACTGATCTTATTTTTCAGTGAATCTATGGCACGATTGCTACTGGAAGTGTAGAACCAGCCAATCCATTCCATCGGTTTTCCACTTGAATGTCTGATCCAGTTTGTGTAGCCACCGCCTGAAGCTGAATATCCAGTGATCTTACAGGCGATGGTAAATGTTTCTCCTGGTTTTACTACCATGACAGGAGGCTGATTCAGCTCAATACAGAAAAGACCTACAATCATTAAAGCATTTTTAGTAATACAAATTGAACTTGATTTATTTGTTTTTTGTGTTGAGCTGAAGATACTCACAGGGTGCAGTTGCCAAAACCAGCAGTATGGAAATGCAGTCCATGATTCTGGTTGTATTTTCACTGCACTGTGGCTCTGTAAAACACTAAGAGCCTTTATTACGTCTGTGTGCTCCTGTTTACATGAGAGAAGGGTGGAGATTTGCATTGACGTAAAATGTATCCGTCAATAGTTTGTATGATAATTATTAACAATGATGCAAATTTAGTTGTCTGACATTATATTCTTGATTTATAAAATAAAGTCTCAAAGAGAAGCAAGATACACGTTTATTCATATTTATAGTGTAAATATCTTGCTACTACTGACACATTTTATCCAAAGAAAACATCTAATGTACATATTGACTTTTTAATGTGTATTGTTTGTAGGACCAGAGGAAGTAAGTTATGGAGAAACATGAACATTTAAGGAGATGTTTTGTGAGTCATGTATAACAAAAGATGTTTTGTAAGAGTCATGAGGATAGGTATCAGCAGGACAGTTAGCTGTAAACATATTTATGTATTGCATATATCTATTGCATAATTTGCAAGATCAGTGTATATAGTACACTTTATATATGTATATATATAAAGTGTATATAGTACATTTATATATATATATATATATATATATATATATATATATATATATATACAGTTGTTACTTGTTAAAGAATTATTTGTATATGATCTTAACCATAAAAATGAGTTCTGTTGGTATTGTCATGTATTCAGTCATGTTAAATAATATTTTGACTTAATTAACCAGTTAAACTGCTGTGTATTTTGTTTTTGTACAGAGATGTGTCTTGTTTAGTCACAGTGTGTATCTGGCACAGTAATACACAGCTGTGTCTTCAGTCTGAAAATTATTTCCCTGTAGAAACACTGTGTTTTTGGACGTGTCCTGGGTGAAACTGATCTTGTTTTTTACTGAGTCTGTAGTGCCAGTGCTACCACCATTACAAAGATATCCCAGCCATTCCATTGCTTTTCCAGTGGGTTGACGTATCCAGTTAATGCAATAGCTTGATTCTGAAATCCTGCAGGAGATGGAAAATGATTCTTGAGGTTTCACAACCATAGATGGAGGTTGAGTGAGCTCAACACAGTAAACACCACCTGAAAAGAAAAAAAACAAAACAAAACAAAAAAAACAATTAATTAAATAATGTGTTATTAAATATGTCTTATTTCATTGCTTTCAAGTTTAAATAAGCCATCATTGAAGCTCACAGGATGAAGCTGCTGCCAGCAGGAGTAGAGCTGATGAAAGAATCATGATTTAAGATGATGTGAATTTTTCCTTCTGACCCCCAGGCACGCTTCACTTTAGTACATTGAGCAGATGGAGAATTTGCATAAAGTCATTCAGTTGTCTTGGATGTAAAACATCAATGCTTTTACCATTTAATAATTTAGATGTGATTAATGTATTCTTAAAATACAGATAAGCCTTTGAATCGTTTGGTGTAAAGGCCTGTTTATAGATTCAACAAACAAATTAAGTGTAATACTTGGTATTTAATGAATAAAATGCACATTTGCAATAAAATGCACAATTTTCCATGAAAATTGTCTTCTCTGTTTTTCAATTAATTTACATAGAACAATAAAATATTAGGTACAACATTATATTTAAGCAGAACTGTATATTTCTAAAAAGGCCAAAGATAGGCCTAATCTCAGCCATGCTGATATATAGGAAAAACATATTTTACTTTAATTTTGTTTGTTTGTTTGTTTGTTTTTACTTGTATACAGCAGTTCAATAAATAAGTTAATACTGAGTAACTTACAGTTTAGACAAGATATTGCCAGTTATTTTGTTTTTGCTCTGTCAACACTATAGCAGAACCATTGTGTGCATATCTCAAACCAGCTGTTTTGATGCTGAGGGAATCACTAGTCACTCACTCATGAAGACAGTCACTTGTCGCCACCTACTGGTGTAATAATATAAACTGCAGAAAGTGTCAGAAAAATCTGCAGCACTAATGCACAGACTCACACGCAAACAAGCAGGGTGATACAAATGGTGAAAAGCCTCAGTGATCATGGTCTGTATATCAGCACTTTCAGTCTGTTTGACCAATCAGTTTCGAGAACCAGAACTGGTTGTTTCATAAACACTAGATTTGAGTTGTCCAGCATCAGCAGTATACTGGAGTGAGGAAGTGGTTTTTGTATTGCTTTGACCCTGAACTCAGTCACTGTGCTATAGCACAATAATACACAGCAGTGTCTTCATTATTAAGGCTGTCCATCTGTAGGTTCAGCTGACCTCTGGAGTCATCTCTGGACACTGTGAACCTTCCCTGGACTGACTGGGAATAGAAGATTTGAGAACTGGATACATGGATAAATGCAATCCACTCCAGTCCTTTTCCAGGGATTTCTCTCACAACAGCTGCAGCACAGCAGATGAATAAAAAAATCAGAGGCGGTACAGACCAACCGAAAAGATTCACCAGGTCTTTTTACCACAGCCTGAGACTGAGTGAAGGTCTGACAATGAATATCTGTGGAGCAGAAACAAAATGAAGACACTAAAACATTTCCAGAATCTAAAGCAGACAACAGTAAATGAAACGTAATCCCATGTATGGCATTATTTACTGACCATTTGAAAATAATATTAGCAAGAGTGAGTGAATTAATATTGTCATTGTCAATTAATTTTCCTCCTCAGTAATTGGATCTGTGCTGTCAGCGAATACAGACATCTTACAATTGCAGCTTAAGAAGAGAAAACAACAAAAAAAACCAAAAAACAAAAAAACGTCTCGGTTACGTATGTAACCCTCGTTCCCTGAAGGAGGGAACGGAGACGTACGTCAGTAGTGACCGACGAATCGGGATATCACTTAGAGAGCCCTATCAGCTTCGTGTGAACTAAAACAAGCCAATGGAATTGGCGTGCGATATTTGCATAATGCGCACCGCCCCCGACAGGTGTATATAAATAGGAAGCGGATGCAATCGCACTCTGTTTTTCGCTGAGGAGACAACTGGTGTCCGCACTACAGCGAGGGTACAGGAACTGTGGCGACGGGACGTACGTCTCCGTTCCCTCCTTCAGGGAACGGGGGTTACATACGTAACCGAGACGTTCCCTTTCAGTCGGTCACGTTTGACGTACGTCAGTAGTGACCGACGAATTGGGATCCCAACTAAAGCGCCACAGTTACGAAACCCCTTCCAGTGCCCAGCGCAAGCTCGGCTACCCATAGCACCAGCTGGAACGGTGAAGGAGCGAGCTTACGCCGAGAGAGTTTACTGCTGTCTTACCGAATACCCACTAAGTAAACTAGACTACACTGGGGAAGCGAACCCGATGGGACGCTGCGGAGGCCACTACCTACCCAATGGGGGAGGAGTTTACGTGGAGAATACACATATGGACTGGCCCGGGGGCAGTACGCATATGGGGTCCCTGGGATGGCTCCACCTGGGTAGGGGGAGACTCATCTGACGGGTGACAGCAGAGCTGGCTCTGCTAAGGGAAAGACACGGGCTCGCCGTAGGGAGTTTAGACCCGTGGACAATTACACATATGGGACCGCTCACGTAGAGGAGTCACGACATATGGGCCCCAGCCAACAGACAGCGTCAGCGATGGATGTAGGCCTGGCATCAGACACTCCGCAATGTCCGAGCCGAAGGGGAAGGCGGAGGAACTCGACAGGGTTCGCCAAGCGGGGAACACGACTGGAGCAAAAGTATGCACGTATCCGGCCCAGGGGGCGGGAATGGCATTGCAAGCCGACACTTAGAGCGGGTACAACACGTCTACCGACTAGTGGATGCGAGTACACGTGAAGATACCGGCTCTACACGTAGGCTATAAAACCTAGCGAACGTGTTAGGTGTCGCCCAGCCCGCAGCTCTACAGATATCTGTCAGCGAGGCGCCATGAGCCAGCGCCCAGGAAGAGGCCACCCCTCTGGTGGAGTGGGCTCTCAACCCGAGCGGGCAAGGCACGCCCTGGGATTCATACGCCAAGGCGATGGCATCCACTATCCAGTGGGCCATCCTCTGCTTGGAGACAGCCTTTCCCTTCTGCTGGCCTCCGTAACAGACAAGAGCTGATCTGAGGTCCTGAAGCTTTGCGTTCTGTCTACGTACACACGCAGAGCGCGGACGGGACAGAGCAAAGCTAGGGCTGGGTCTGCCTCCTCCGAGGGCAGCGCTTGCAGGTTCACTACCTGATCTCTGAAGGGAGTGGTAGGAACCTTGGGCACGTATCCAGGCCGGGGTCTCAGGATGACGTGAGAATCACCGGGCCCGAATTCTAGGCACGCTTCGTCGACCGAAAACGCATGCAGGTCCCCTACCCTCTTCAGGGAAGCCAATGCGACCAGAAGGACAGTTTTTAGAGACATTACTTTCAGGTCGACTGATCGCAAGGGCTCAAAGGGATGACCCCGGAGAGCTGAGAGAACCAGGGTCAGATCCCAAGAGGGTACGGAGGAAGGGTGAGGAGGATTCAGTCTCCTTGCCCCCCTCAGGAACCTGACAATCAGATCGTGTTTCCCCAGGGACTTACCCTCAACTGCGTGGTGATGTGCAGCGATAGCGGCAACATACACCTTCAGGGTGGAGGGAGACAGCCTTCGCTCCAACCCTTCTTGCAGGAAGGAAAGCACAGATCTGACCGAGCATGATCGGGGGTCCTCTCGGCGAGAGGCGCACCATTCGACGAACAGGTTCCACTTCAGCGCGTAGAGACTCCTAGTGGAAGGAGCTCTAGCGGAAGTGATGGTGTCTACGACCGCTTGCGGGAGATCACTCAGAACCTCCGCATCCCGTCCAGGGACCACACGTGGAGGTTCCACAGATCGGGACGCGGGTGCCACAGGGTGCCCCGTCTCTGAGTCAGGAGGTCCTTCCTCAGAGGAATCGGCCAGGGAGGGGCTGTCGCGAGGAGGATGAGGTCCGAGAACCAGGTCCGAGTGGGCCAGTACGGAGCCACTAACAAGACCTGCTCCCCGTCCTCCCTGACCTTGCACAGGAGTTGTGCGAGAAGGCTCACTGGGGGAAACGCATATTTGCGTAGACCCTGGGGCCAGCTGTGTGCCAGGGCATCCGTGCCGAGCGTGCCGCCGGTCAGGGAATAGAACCACTGGCAGTGGGCAGTTTCTGGGGAGGCAAACAGGTCTACCTGGGCCTCGCCGAAATGCTGCCAAATCAGCTGAACCGCCTGGGGGTGGAGCCGCCACTCGCCGGCAAGTGGAGGCTGCCGTGACAGCTCGTCGGCCGCACGGTTGAGCACACCTGGGACATGAGTGGCCCGAAGGGACCTCAGATGCTTCTGACTCCACAACAAGAGATGGCGGGCGAGTTGCGACATGCGACGGGAGCGTAGACCACCTTGATGGTTGATGTACGCAACGGCCGCAGTGCTGTCCGAACGGACCAGTACGTGCTTGTCTGACAGCAGCTCCTTGAAGCGGGCCAGAGCAAGACGTACTGCTAGCAACTCGAGGCAATTGATATGCCAATGCAGGTGAGGCCCCGTCCAAAGACCCGACACTGCATGCCCGTTGTACGTGGCCCCCCATCCCGTGGCAGAGGCATCTGTGGAGACCACAGCATGCCTGGACACTTGTTCCAGGGGTACTCCGGCCCGCAGGAACGAAGGGTCCGACCACCGGACAAGGGTGCGACGGCAGCTCGGTGTCACAGGAACACGGAGCGTGCCGCGCTGCCACGCCCATCTCGGGACCCGGCCGCGGAGCCAGTGTTGAAGCGGTCTCATATGGAGCAATCCGAGCGGCGTGACTGCGGCTGCAGATGCCATATGCCCCAGGAGCCTCTGAAAATCTTTCAGTGGAGCCGCTGTCCTGCGCTTGAGCGAGCTCAGGCAGTTCAACACCGACTGGACGCGCGCCTCGGTGAGACGCGCAGTCCGTGCGACCGAGTCTAGCTCGAGACCGAGATAAGAGATCCTCTGCCCGGGGGCGAGTTTGCTCTTGTCCCAGTTGACCCGAAGACCCAACCGGCTGAGGTGAGCTAAAACCATGTCCCTGTGTTCGCACAACTGCTCTCGCGAGCTGGCCAGGATCAGCCAGTCGTCGAGATAGTTGAGAATACGAACGCCCTGTTCCTTGAGGGGAACAATGGCCGCCTCCGCAACCTTCGTAAAGACGCGGGGGACAGGGCCAGCCCGAAGGGTAGGACTTTGTACTGATATGCCCGACCCTCGTACTCAAACCGCAGGAAGGGTCTGTGTCGAGGCAGAATCGAGACATGAAAGTACGCGTCCTTCAGGTCGATTGCTGCAAACCAATCCCGGGGACGGACGCATTCGAAAATGCGCTTCTGCGTGAGCATCTTGAACGGCATCCTGTGAAGATACCGGTTCAGGACGCGCAGATCCAGGATTGGCCGTAGCCCACCGCCCTTTTTCGGTACAATGAAGTAGGGGCTGTAGAACCCCGACTTCATATCGGCTGGAGGGACCGGCTCGATTGCATCCTTCGCCAGTAGGACAGCAATCTCCGCCCGGAGAACAGGTGCACTGTCCAACGACACTTGAGTGAAGTGGACACCCCTGAAAACCGGGGGACGCCGGGCGAACTGAATCGCATAGCCGAGTCTGATAGTGCGAATGAGCCAGCGGGACGGGCTGGGAAGCGTGATCCACGCCTCCAGACTCCGAGCCAGCGGGACCAAAGGCACCACAGACGCACCGGGGGTGGGGCAGCAAGGCAGAGTGGGACCCGACTCGGACGGCATGGGAGCGGCCCGGAGTGAGGTCGGACTCTGCGAGGCAGCAGTGCGTGGGGGAGACGGCGCACGGGACGCGGCCTGCACCATCACACTGCCACCTGCTGGCGGAATGGGAGGGGGCTGCGAGCGGCGAGGCGGGGCCTGGCACACTGGCAGACGCACCCTGTTGTGACCTGGAGTTTGAGGAAACTGCTCTTTTTGTGAAAAGGTGGGTACCGCTGGACTCCGGGGAGCCAGCGGCGGTAGATGGACAGACATCACAAATTCCCCCCGGCCCTCCTCCAGGGGTGGGAGAGAAGGTGGAAAACTCTCCCGAAGAGCAAGAACCTTCCCCTCCAGGTTGCCCGTCTCAGGGCCGTGACTTCTTCTTCCGTTTGCCACCTGGCTTGGCTGAGACGGGCTGGGCACCGCGCCCGCGACCGGCACCCTGCTGTCTGGCTGGTGTAGGCTGCTGCTTTGCCGACTTAGCAGGGGCGGAGGACGACGCAGGCGGGCGCCCTCGGCGACGAGCAGGCTGAGGCTGAGCCACGGGTGGCTGGGTGGAGGCAGCAGCGGACCGCCGTGGCATGACATGTTTGATGGCCTCGGCCTGCTTCTGTGCAGCGGAGAACTGTTGGGCGAAGCTCTCCACTGCGTCGCCGAAAAGGCCGACCGGGGACACGGGGGAATTCAGGAACCGTTGTTTGTCGGCCTCCCGCATGTCCGCCAGGGTCAGCCAGAGATGGCGTTGCTGGACTACCAGGGTAGACATCGCGTGACCAACAGCGCGTGCTGTCACCTTCGTCGCCCAGAGGGCGAGGTCAGTGGCAGCGCGCAGCTCCCCAAGCAGTTGTTGGTCAGGCCCTTCCTGGGGCATCTCCGACAGCGCTTTTGCCTGGTAAACCTGCAAAAGGGCCATCACGTGCAGGGCGGAGGCAGCCTGCCCACAGGAGCTGTAAGCCTTCTCAGTCAGACCGGCTGAGAACTTACAGGCCCGGGACGGGAGGCGCGGCTTACCACGCCAGCCAGTGGCCGTTGGACACAGCTGCATCGCAACGGACCGCTCGACTGGCGGGATCCTCGCGTACCCCATGGCTTCCCCGCCGTCCAGGGAGGAGAAGGCGGACGAGGGACCGGGCCTCGCACGAACACTATAGGGTGTTTGCCAAGACCTGGTCACCTCATCGTGCACTTCCGGGAAGAAAGGCATTGGGGCGGAACGCTGGACCTGACCAGCGCGACCCCCCCCCCAAGTACCAATCATCCAACCGAGATGGGCCGGGGCAGGGTGGAGGGTTCCACTCGAGCCCGACACACAAGGCGGCCCGGGAAAGCACAGCCGTCAACTCGGGATCCGACTCGGGGAACGCTACCGTCCCGGAGGGCGGCAGCGCGTCCGGATCTTCCTCCCCCGAGGACTCTGGCTCACCTTCCGATGCAGAGATCGACATCTGCTCCGCCGCGGGCGCACCAAAGGTAACGGCTGGACAGTCCGTAGAGGGCCCAGCGGAAACCAATGGTGGCACAATGGGTTGCGGTGCTGATGAGGCGGCAGGGGCAAGGGAAGCCCTGACCGTAATCCTCAGGTCGCCCTTCCTATACACCGCCGAACCGTCATTCCGCCCGGGGCCGGAAAAAACGGTCGAACGGGGCATAGGGGAGGGGGCTTTTCAGAGATATCAAATGTTTGGACGTTTCACCATGACAGCTCCCTCTCATTTGTCATTAAATGACTGACATTGACTGAATTACTAAATTCAGCACTCTTATCAGGCATTTTAGGGAGACAAAATAAGTGAATAGGGAAGAAATTATATTTCAATATTCCTATAAAATATTAGATATGATGTTATGATGATAATTGTTGCCAAGTTACTCTCATTATTTATACCTACTTCTTTTTTCATGTTGCCCAAAAATTCAACACATTAATATGCAAATTAGAGGCAATATACATTGTATATGGGAAAATCCATTTTTAGCTATGTTTACACAGATATTGTGTAAAGTAAAATAGTATATCAAAATATTCTAGTCACACACTGTGCAGATGATCAGACACAAACACGATGATGAAGAGAGTATGCTTTAATAAATCCAAACAAGATCTTAACACACACATAACATAGACAATACCCAACCATGAGACGCAAACAGAACTGAACTTAAATAGTGGGAGGATAACGAGATGATTGATTAGTGCACAGCTGAAACTATTGAGTGTCTATGACAACAAACTAATGGTGGGAAATAGTGCAGACAGGAAAACAAAGTCCAAACTGAGTGACACTGTGACATTTCTAATATCTTTCATAGTCAAGATTCTTTGTACAAATCTTTGTGCATAGTTTGGTTCAGGTGGAAGTTTGCTGTTAAAGTCCTGAAAACCCTGATTTGCATTAAACAGCTATTAAATGCAGGCACTAGTATGCATAAAAAATACTTAACATCTTAAAAATATAGTTGTTAAAACGTAAAAATTTACTTAACATCTTTTCCCAGCATTATTCTCATATCTGTTTTACAGAGGACAAGTTATAGAAAAAATAGCCTGGAACCTAAAAATTGACTGGTATAAAAAAAAAAAAAAAACATGTTTACATATGGCATATCATAAAATAATAATAAAAAATAGATTTTTTTTTTTCACCATTTGTTTCTTATAATTTACAAAGCATTACTGAAATTTACAAAACTTTTTTTTTTTTTCTATGGGTCTCATGATGATAATCCACGTAAATCAAAAACATTTACAATGAACAAAAGAAAACAAAAGTTTAGTGAGTGATGCTCAAAACAGGGCTGGCTGGGCTGGGTTTTTGTATTGCTTTGCCCTTGAATAGACCAATTTGGTGTTTGCAAACAGCGATGACGTTTTTTGTGGGCGGAGCCTAGCTGGTTGCAGAAAATGACAGTTGAGCAGTAAAAGTCTATGGAAGCCACGAAATAAAAGAATAAAAAAAGTTAATTTCGAGTTTATATCTCACAATTCTGACTTTTATTTCTCGCAAATCTGAGTTTACATCTCACATTTCTTACAAAGAAAAACAGAATTGTGAGATATACTCGTTATTCTGTCTTTTCTGAATTGTAATTTATCCCGCAATTCTGACTTTTTCCCCTCGGAATTGTGAAATAAACTCACAATTGCGAGTTATAAAGTCCGAACTGGGAGTAATAAACACGCAAATGCAAGAAAAAAAAAGTCAGAATTGTGAAATAAAAAATTATGTTTAAAAGTTATCTATGTAAAATATTATAGGTTTAAATTATTTTAATTATACACTGTTAATTATTTGACTGTAAATTTACAATAAATTGCAGGCTAATAATTGCATGACTTTCACAGTAAGTTACTGTAACATTTTTACAGTAAATTATTGTGAAATGACAGCTGTATACTGTGACTTCACAGTAATTATGACATCGCATTACTGTGATTTAGCGGTAAGCTGCTGTAGAATTAATGTATTTAACTGTGAAATTACAGTTGGTGTCTATGTATTACTGTAATTTAACAGTAAGCAGCTGTAGAATTCATGTATTTAACTGTGAAATTAGTCTATCTATTACTGTAATTTAGCAGTAAGCAGCTGTAGAATTATTGTACATAACTGTGAATGTCTATCTATTACTGTGATTTAGCATAAATGAAGGACCAAACAAAACTGATAAAAACAGTGACATAACTTTTATTTTTTAGAAGTAAAATACAATTTAATTACATGAATAAAACACTGGGCAACAGGGATTGACACTGGGTAACAGGAACGTGTGTCAAAAGAGAAAGGAAGGAGACAGAGAAGAGAGAGTGAGGGAGAGAGATGTAAGAAAAGACAAAAAGGTGGGAATAGAGAGGGTCGCAGGTGTCTCGCTCCTTCCATCGCAGCTGGCACCTGCATAGTGTGGGTTCTATCCACTATATACAAAAGATAAGAAAGACAAAAAGTTTAAGTTACTCTGTGGTGGACTGACTCCCTGTAAGTATGGTGCTCGCATTGTAACACTAATCCTAAAATGTCTACAATTTAAGTAATTTCAACTATTTAAAAAAAATTATGTGAATAGTACTCTTAATTAATATTAAATCAACAAACCAGGACTCTTATCACTCCTGTTACTTTTACCCAGTCCTATTATTTTTCACGTGAGTAACAGGACTGAAAGTAACATGATTGAGGTTAAAAGGTTAGTTCACCCAAAAATGAAAATTCTGTCAGTAATTACAGAGCACAAATTAAGATATTTTTGATGAAATCTGAGAGCTGGATCACTCCTCCATCGGCTTCTAAGGGTTTGAAACTTGCTGGCCCAGAAAAATGTATTAAAGATATCTTTAATATAGTCCAAGTGACTCCAGTAGCTCAATCTTAAGTTTATAAAGCGACGAGAATACTTTGTGCGTAAAAAAAAAAAAAAAAAAAAAAAAAAACTTTATTCCACAATTCATTTCCTTCTCTGTGGGCCTTGAGTTTTTTCTTGTAGTATAACAGCGTAGCGCTTCTGTGTTATACGTCACACGTATGCTCACTATTGGCCGACGCTGGTCATGTGTGTGATGCATGTGACATATTACACAGAAGCGCTACGCTGTTATACTACATGAATTCACCCGAGGCCCAGAGAGAAGGAAAAAAAATAGTGGAATAAAGTCATTATTTTTGGGGGGGTTTTGCGCACAAAAAGTATTCTCGTTGCTTGGTAAACGTAAGATTGAGCCACTGTAGTCACTTGGACTATATTAATGATGTCTTTAATACATTTTCTGGGCCAGCAAGTTTCAATCCCTTAGAAGCCTATGGAGGAGTGAGACAGCTCTCAGATTTAATCAAAAATATTTTAATTTGTGTTCCGAAGATGAACGAAGGTCTTACGGGGTTGGAACAACATGAGGGTGAGTAATTACTGACAGAATTTTCATTTTTGGGTGAACTAACCCTTTAAGTAAAAATTGCATGCTAAATTGCATAGTAATTCAACACAGTAGCAAGTAATGTAAATTTACACTTAAAAATATTGTAAAGTACTGTAAATTTGACGTTTTTTAGACGTCAAGGCATGTTAAATTCAAATAAACGTAAAAACAATTAATTTTACACATTTATTTTGCAGTCTATCTAAACTCTACATTGAATCAGGAGACACTATAGAACACATTAAAGGGATAGTTCACCCCAAAAATCTTTGGAACACAAATTAAGATATTTTAAGAAATCCGAGAGCTTTCTGTATCCTCCATGGACAGCAATTATTTTACTTTCAAGGCCAGGAAAGATTGTTAAAATAGTCCATATGTATACAGTGGTTAAACCTTAATGTTATGAAGTGACGAGAATACTTTTACTGCGCAGAAACAAAACAACACAAAATAGAATACCGACTTGATTCAACAATTTTTTTCCTTTCTGTGCCAGTATCCGATGCGTTTCACGTGATGTGTTCTCGATCATGCATGTGATTGCATTGCGCACAAAAAGTATTCTCGTCGCATCATAACATTGAGGTTGAACCACTGTAGTCATTATTATTTTAACGATGGTTTTACTACCTTTCTCGGACTTGAAAATGGTTATAACATAGTAGTCTATAGGTGGGATCAGAAAGCTCTCAGATTGCTTAAAATTTTCTTAATTTGTGTAGAACAAAATTCTTGTGTTTGGAACATCATGAGGGGATGTAATTAATGACAGATTTTTCAATTTTGGGTGAACTAACCCTTTAATAGCTTCAGTAAACTTCTTACTGCATAACTACATCTAGCTTAAAGGAACACGCCGACTTTTTGGGACTTTAGCTTATTCACCGTATCCCCCAGAGTTAGATAAGTCCATACATACCCTTCTCATCTCCTTGAGTGCCTCTGTTTGACGCACCCACCGCTAGCCTAGCTTAGCACAAAGACTGGAGGTAAACAGCTCCAGCTAGCATACTGCTCTCAATAAGTGACAAAATAACGCCAACATTTTCCTATTTACATGTTGTGATTTGTATAGTCACAGTGTGTACAAATAACAAGGTCATATGAGACAACCATCTTCTAACTGTATACATACTGGGAACTATATTCTCAGAAGGCGAAGCACTGCTACTTCCCCAAGTATATTCTGAGAATATAGTTCCCAGTATGTATACGGTTAGAAGATGGTTAGAGTCACTGTAACTATACAAATCACAACATGTAAATAGGAAAATGTTGGCGTTATTTTGTCACTTATTGGGAGCAGTATGCTAGCTGGAGCCGTTTACCTCCAGTCTTTGTGCTAAGCTAGGCTAGCGGTGGGTGCCTCAGACAGATTTACGGCAAGCACGGAGATGAGAAGGGTATGTATAGACTTATCGAACTCTGGGGGATACGGGGAATAAGATAAAGTCACAAAAAGTCAGCGTGTTCCTTTAACACAGATACTGTGTTTCATTAGTCCGTTCTTAAATTGGAACACAGCTTACATTAGATTGACATCCATTCGAAGTCAATGAGCTTCCTGATAAGAGTGCAGACTTGCTGGTTCATGTGACCTCTCTGCCTCTTAGATTTTGTGCCTGTCTCTGGGTTGATGCCCAAGAAGCACCTACAAACAAAAAGACAGAAGAAACCTGTTAGTTTAATTCAAGTGTGATGAAAAAGGTGTCAGTTCCCAGTCATCACCTTCAGTGGGTCACTGCTTTTGCAGTACAGAGTCAAACTAAAGTTAGCTCAGTTTAAACAAAGGTGTAATTCAGGTGTAAGTACTGTAATTCAGAAAAAAAAATGCATGGAACTGAACTGAAAAACATTTCCATCACAAACACAGTCAAGAATAGACCTTCACCAAAGTAGAGGTGTGTGATTTACCTAGGCAAAGCATTCGCACACAACAATTTACATAATTTACATGTTCCGTTTGCAGAGGATGGAGTAAGAGCCTGTTGCCTCTCCATCTCCCTATGGCTGTTTCTACTTGTACTCTTCCTCCTAGAATTATTACCCGTTCACAGATGATATGATAAACATTTCATTTCTTATATCTTTTTCACAATAAAGCACCCAGTTTTCTAGTTGTTTCTGACTTTTTTTAAGCTTTGTCTCTGGTCTAATCTGGTCTGGTCTCCAGCACAGAAACACAAATTAAGGCCCCGTCCACACTACTGCGTTTTCGTTTAGAAACGGAGAATTAAAACGAATACGATCTCCGTCCACACCAGCGTTTTAGCTGCGTATTAGAATTGATCTCCGTCCACATTAAAACGACTGAAAACGCGGATCACGTGACCATTCACCAACACTGGGCATACGCGTGCCGTTGTAAACACAACTTCATTGATAAAATTAGGGCTGGGCGATATGACGAAATATATCGTCTGGACGATATAAAATGTCTATCGTTTTATATAAGGCTCTATCGTTTAAGCCACGATAAGGCGTTTTACGGCAGAATTTTACGTCAAGATGCACCTCACGGCATGCCCATGCACACAGCAATACATAAACAAACATGGAGGAAGACAGTAGTAGACGCGGTTCAGACCAGGGTAATTCACCCTTCGCAGGGAGCTTGATTGACAGGCGATCTAACCAATCATAATCAGCCATCCGCCATTTTGTCCGACAAAGCAGTGAGGAGAGATCATAGACAGTATATAAACGGAGAGATAGCAGATTAACATGGGAGGATTTGAAATTGAAAAACGGAATGTACTGACGCCTTTACGTGGTTTAAAACAACATTCCTTCTTATTCCATGTTATGTTCATTCATGTTTATTTGATGCTATAAATGAACTAGAAGGAAGAGATGATCAGTTCACGAGCAGCTTTAACTGATGCTGTACAGTGATCTGTCAGACACATTTAAGAGCCACAAAACGGTATGTATCGTTTAAATTTATAAAAAAAATACCAAATTCGAAAGGTGAGACTTTGTTTAATATGTTTAATATCAAAAGTAACTGAAAAGTAACCTGCTCTGTCCTGTCTGTCAGCGTGTTGTCAGTCTCCTCTCTGCTCCGCGATGTATTTTTCACTGCG
The DNA here is from genome assembly GCF_018812025.1 of Megalobrama amblycephala. Lineage (NCBI taxonomy): Eukaryota > Metazoa > Chordata > Actinopteri > Cypriniformes > Xenocyprididae > Megalobrama > Megalobrama amblycephala. Next base: position 128,311 of record NW_025953403.1, on the reverse strand, counting down.
TGAGAACATGGTGTGTGCGTGAGAGCAGCGTAGCTTGTCGGACATAGCGACAGTAACTAAGGGGGGCGGGTCTTCGCGAAGGGCAACCAACCCAAACCGAGGAGCTTGTACTTAAAAGAGGGGCGACTTCTGTCGCATCTCGCATGCATGGATGTGGTTTGGATATAAGAAGACCGACGTGGACCAGACAACAGTTGTTTGTAAAGTTTGCCGGCTCCCAGTGCCAACAACGGACTCCAACAATACTAATTTATTTTATCACCTGCGCAAGAACCACGAAAAATAATACAGAGAAAGTCAACGAGCAAAAGCAGCGTTGAGTGGTGACGTAAGCGCTCGAAACAAACTCCAGACACAGACGCTGCAATAAATAAACAAATAAATAAAATAAATATTTAGTCCCTACTACCTTTTATTTGTTTTGTATATCATTTCAAACTGCATTTCCAGATTACAATTTTATATTGACTATTCATGAACTGAATTAACACAAAAATTGTTATATCGTCATGTATATCGTTTTCGGGATATCAAATGAGCTATATCGGGATATGAAATTTTGGCCATATTGCCCAGCAGATAAAATAAAATTAGATAAAATTATCCCACCATGCGCTGGTTCTTCCCGGGTTAACCCAAAACCGCCGCTCCATGTGCGGTCAGTACCGCCGCTGCACACAGGAATTGTCACAGATCGCTGAAATGATAGCTTGCCTCTGGCGCATGTAGGCAGTTATAGCATTGTAAAATGCAGAATTTACTTGCACAACAGCTGCTAGCAAAGATATACGCCATGACTGACGACACCCAATCATAGAGCCGAGCGTGAGCCTCTACTACGCCATCGTTTCTAAAGTCCTTCGTTTTGACCCGTCCACACTAAAACGCCCTCCGGAGATTCAAAACGAAAAACGGGTCGGCAGCGTTTCTAAACTTCTCCATTTTGGGTCTCCGTTTTTGCCGTTTTAGTGTGGACGGGAGGTGCAAACGTAGCAAAAGGTCTCCGTTTTTAAACGAAAACGCACTAGTGTGGACGGGGCCTAAGTCTGCAACACACCACTTGTTTGAGGGGGAGAAAGGGGGGTCATCACCGTTTGGCTGCTGTGGTCCTGAGCGGATTGCAAAACACAATACATCCAAACATTCCTTGTTTAACCCAACAAATAAAAAGCAAGCCCTCAAGTACAATATTACTGTAGATATTACCTTTGGATAAATTCCAGAGTACAAGCAGCATCTTCAGCATACTTCAAGTTAAAATTGTAGTAGCTGGAAAAAATAGCAGCCAGACCAGTTGTAAAGTCAAGGTGAGGTCCCATGACCACTTGACCCTCCAACGACAGCATCCATGCCCTTGGTTTCATTATGTCACCTGAAACAAAACCAGATACACTCATCATGGACAACTGTTCAGTAAAGGAATACATTTTTTTTATTTATTTTTAATTAAGAGTAAAAATAGTTGTGGCATATTCTAACTACTGTGTGTTACATTTCTTTAAAAGAAAATGTCAATACATTCCATATGTTGAACAGTAAATAAGTAAATAAAGTTTCAGGTGTACAGTATAATTCACACCACCACATACCTTATCACTTAAAAGTTTCTTTTGGATATTAAAAATCTGTCCTTTTCATAATAGATTATTATTTTTTTTTAAAGCCATGAGAATTGCAATTTACACTTTTTTAAGACCAAGTCGTTCAATTGGGGAGTGATAGCAGATTGTTTATGTTGACTTTTTGTTTACATTTAGATCCTTTAAATGAAATTAATACATGAGCATCATACTCAGAAGACTACTCACTCTCAGGTTATCTTTTTAACAGATTTTTTTGTATATTAAGGGACTATATGGAACTTTGTTTGTGGTGCTCAAAGTGCAAAAATGTTTTTTTGAAAAACTCAACAGCAATGTCTTTTTCCAGAAATCATGACCTGGTTTACTTAAGATAATCCAGACCTTATTGTGAGCAGTTTCATGAAGGAACTATCGGTTGAAAGAAAATAGTTACTACATGAAACTGCTCACAACAAATCTGTGGATGACTTGACAGAATACATTCAAAATGAGGAAGACATCAACATTACCTTGAACAATCAAGCGAGGGGTGCTTGGTAGCATCACAGTCCCTTCTACATCAGTGGCTGTGGCACAAGGCTGCAAAAATAACAGTAGAATAAGATTCAACTGTTAATAATCTGTACCTATAGTAGCTATATTTGTGAACAAATCTTCCCTTGGCCCCCATTGATTTATCTTAGATTAGGCAGTACACATTTGGTAAAGTTTAGAATGTGATCATGACAATGTGACTGGTTTCTTTGGACTGATGAGCGGTTGGCACCTGTATGAATGGTGAAGTGTAGAGTGAATAACTTTTTGTGGTCAGAAAACTAGAAAGATGCAATATAAGTATAGTCCTATTACCATTTACAAAAAACAATAGGCCTAATGCTTATGTTAATGTGAGAGTGAAAATATACTTACATCAACATCAAGCACAATAGCATCCTTGGGCTCTTTGAAGTACGCCATCAGAAGGAGAAGAATGCATGTAGCCTTGTCTGAAGCCTCCGGTTCAAAACAAGCCAAAACATCTTTCACGCCTTGATGACAGTTGACTTCTTGGCAGAACTTCAGAATGGTGTTGAATTTGTTCTCCAGGGCCTCTCGAAACTTCACGAGGATGGAGACATCGGTCAGAAGAGTAAAGTGGGAACATATACCTGAAGATAATGGAGTAGAAGTGCTGCTGAATCTTTGTTGTAGTTATAAACAGGTGCTCTTTGGATGCTTCAGGTACATTGTGTGTGTTGCATGGATGGAATATGGCCTCAAAAACGAGCGAGTGGATTTTTGCCAGTATAGGCTCATTGTTCTCACTCTGCTGTTCAAACAACTTATAACAGTGAATTTTACATAACATGACCCCTTTAACTCATTATTGTAACAAAACAAAAGAAAGATATTGTGGACAATAACCCTACAAACACCATTACCAGATGACGATTAAAAGACAATAATTACAAACGTATATCCTACAGATACAAATCACTGCAATTACTTTGGACTGTCTAGTTATAACCAACATTAATGTACTGGCAAAACACAGATAAGTGCACATTGGTCTAACAGCGGGAAAACTGCCGCGCAAAACATTTATTTTGGCAGTGGAAAATTCCAGAGACAAGATAAAAAAAAAAAAAAAAAAAAAATACATGGACATGCGCACTTCATTTTTCTGTTGACCAGAAAGACAACGGTTGCTCCGTTTCACACACACAGCAGGGAAGAAAATTATAAAGTTACTAATTTTAGATGAATTTAATCCACCTTTGCCCAAATCCACAAACACCATAATTTATCTAGTTGATAATAACTGTCATAATACCCACATTAAGGCCACATCTTACCTTATAACTTTATGTATCGTCGGTCAATGTAGAAGCTGTGGTAAAAGAGAGAACGCTGTTAGAGTAACTAATATAAGCTTTAAGTAAAGCTAAAGTTAAATGTTCGACGGTGTATCTAATCAGACATCTCACAGTTAACTTAATACGGTATAATTAACACTACAACCAACGTCTTTTCATTCAAATTTGCGCGCTTAAACGTCGACGCGAGTCTGCTCCAGCTAAGTTACAAAAACATGACAACAGAACCTACAACTAACGCTAATTTGGTTCATACTTTTAAATTACATGCACTATCATATAAAAAACATCAAATTGATAAAGTTTGACATTTAAACACTTACCGCTGTCTGAATCCACCGAATGGGACCACGTAGATCAGAGAGCTCTGATGACGCTCTGATGACGCTGCCGCAGTTGCCACTCAAAAAAGTCAAAAAAGACGGCATTCACAGTAGTTTCTTGTAAAAGCCCCGCGCCTGCATTATTTTCACAGTAAAAGTCTAAATACGGTATTATATTGTGAATTATCACAGTTAAAGCCTGTGAAGTGGTAATAATGTAATTAACTGTGAAATATTACAGTTATATCTTGTGAAATCCTGGAAAAATTTTACAGTGTAATTATTTCATGCTGTAACTGCTATGTATGTATGTCCTCTGAACTGCATATGTAAATATTATGTAGACTTACTGACATCAAATGCAGTAGACTAATCCTTGCAGGTGTCAGTCCAGTCTAAACGTCTCCGTTTAGCTTCCGTTTTCAACGATGGCAAAAATGAAGACTATATTTTTTGCATTCCGATTCCAACATCCAGAGGCACAACAAAACATTTTTCTCTTATTCTGTGGATCTTGCACATTTTCCTTCAATTGCTACCGCTATTTTTCTGCAACCAGTATGCGCGCGCAGCTGCAAGTGACGTAGTTGTGACGTCTGCTCCAAAGTGGTCTATTCATTCACAGTGACTCTCTAGCACAGTAATAGACAGCAGTGTCTTCAGTCTTGAGGCTGTTCATCTGCAGGTACAGTTGACTGCTGGAGTCATCTCTGGACACTGTGAACCTTCCCTGGACTGACTGGGAATAGTAGATCGGAGAACTGGATGTACCAATAGTTGCAACCCATTCCAGTCCTTTACCGTGACCCTGTCTCACCACACCTGCCCAGTAGCTGCTGAAAGTAAATCCAGAGGCAGTACAGACCAGCCGAAAAGATTCACCAGGCCTTTTTACCACAGCTTGAGACTGAGTGAAGGTCTGACAATGAATATCTGTGGAAGACAGAGGGAAAAAAGACATAAAAGTCTAAATGTAATGATGTAAAACTATATATATATATATATATAAATTTTATTCTCGTCGCATCATAACATTGAGGTTGAACCACTGTAGTCATTATTATTTTAACGATGGTTTTACTACCTTTCTCGGACTTGAAAATGGTTATAACATAGTAGTCTATAGGTGGGATCAGAAAGCTCTCAGATTGCTTAAAATTTTCTTAATTTGTGTAGAACAAAATTCTTGTGTTTGGAACATCATGAGGGGATGTAATTAATGACAGATTTTTCAATTTTGGGTGAACTAACCCTTTAATAGCTTCAGTAAACTTCTTACTGCATAACTACATCTAGCTTAAAGGAACACGCCGACTTTTTGGGACTTTAGCTTATTCACCGTATCCCCCAGAGTTAGATAAGTCCATACATACCCTTCTCATCTCCTTGAGTGCCTCTGTTTGACGCACCCACCGCTAGCCTAGCTTAGCACAAAGACTGGAGGTAAACAGCTCCAGCTAGCATACTGCTCTCAATAAGTGACAAAATAACGCCAACATTTTCCTATTTACATGTTGTGATTTGTATAGTCACAGTGTGTACAAATAACAAGGTCATATGAGACAACCATCTTCTAACTGTATACATACTGGGAACTATATTCTCAGAAGGCGAAGCACTGCTACTTCCCCAAGTATATTCTGAGAATATAGTTCCCAGTATGTATACGGTTAGAAGATGGTTAGAGTCACTGTAACTATACAAATCACAACATGTAAATAGGAAAATGTTGGCGTTATTTTGTCACTTATTGGGAGCAGTATGCTAGCTGGAGCCGTTTACCTCCAGTCTTTGTGCTAAGCTAGGCTAGCGGTGGGTGCCTCAGACAGATTTACGGCAAGCACGGAGATGAGAAGGGTATGTATAGACTTATCGAACTCTGGGGGATACGGGGAATAAGATAAAGTCACAAAAAGTCAGCGTGTTCCTTTAACACAGATACTGTGTTTCATTAGTCCGTTCTTAAATTGGAACACAGCTTACATTAGATTGACATCCATTCGAAGTCAATGAGCTTCCTGATAAGAGTGCAGACTTGCTGGTTCATGTGACCTCTCTGCCTCTTAGATTTTGTGCCTGTCTCTGGGTTGATGCCCAAGAAGCACCTACAAACAAAAAGACAGAAGAAACCTGTTAGTTTAATTCAAGTGTGATGAAAAAGGTGTCAGTTCCCAGTCATCACCTTCAGTGGGTCACTGCTTTTGCAGTACAGAGTCAAACTAAAGTTAGCTCAGTTTAAACAAAGGTGTAATTCAGGTGTAAGTACTGTAATTCAGAAAAAAAAATGCATGGAACTGAACTGAAAAACATTTCCATCACAAACACAGTCAAGAATAGACCTTCACCAAAGTAGAGGTGTGTGATTTACCTAGGCAAAGCATTCGCACACAACAATTTACATAATTTACATGTTCCGTTTGCAGAGGATGGAGTAAGAGCCTGTTGCCTCTCCATCTCCCTATGGCTGTTTCTACTTGTACTCTTCCTCCTAGAATTATTACCCGTTCACAGATGATATGATAAACATTTCATTTCTTATATCTTTTTCACAATAAAGCACCCAGTTTTCTAGTTGTTTCTGACTTTTTTTAAGCTTTGTCTCTGGTCTAATCTGGTCTGGTCTCCAGCACAGAAACACAAATTAAGGCCCCGTCCACACTACTGCGTTTTCGTTTAGAAACGGAGAATTAAAACGAATACGATCTCCGTCCACACCAGCGTTTTAGCTGCGTATTAGAATTGATCTCCGTCCACATTAAAACGACTGAAAACGCGGATCACGTGACCATTCACCAACACTGGGCATACGCGTGCCGTTGTAAACACAACTTCATTGATAAAATTAGGGCTGGGCGATATGACGAAATATATCGTCTGGACGATATAAAATGTCTATCGTTTTATATAAGGCTCTATCGTTTAAGCCACGATAAGGCGTTTTACGGCAGAATTTTACGTCAAGATGCACCTCACGGCATGCCCATGCACACAGCAATACATAAACAAACATGGAGGAAGACAGTAGTAGACGCGGTTCAGACCAGGGTAATTCACCCTTCGCAGGGAGCTTGATTGACAGGCGATCTAACCAATCATAATCAGCCATCCGCCATTTTGTCCGACAAAGCAGTGAGGAGAGATCATAGACAGTATATAAACGGAGAGATAGCAGATTAACATGGGAGGATTTGAAATTGAAAAACGGAATGTACTGACGCCTTTACGTGGTTTAAAACAACATTCCTTCTTATTCCATGTTATGTTCATTCATGTTTATTTGATGCTATAAATGAACTAGAAGGAAGAGATGATCAGTTCACGAGCAGCTTTAACTGATGCTGTACAGTGATCTGTCAGACACATTTAAGAGCCACAAAACGGTATGTATCGTTTAAATTTATAAAAAAAATACCAAATTCGAAAGGTGAGACTTTGTTTAATATGTTTAATATCAAAAGTAACTGAAAAGTAACCTGCTCTGTCCTGTCTGTCAGCGTGTTGTCAGTCTCCTCTCTGCTCCGCGATGTATTTTTCACTGCGTGAGAACATGGTGTGTGCGTGAGAGCAGCGTAGCTTGTCGGACATAGCGACAGTAACTAAGGGGGGCGGGTCTTCGCGAAGGGCAACCAACCCAAACCGAGGAGCTTGTACTTAAAAGAGGGGCGACTTCTGTCGCATCTCGCATGCATGGATGTGGTTTGGATATAAGAAGACCGACGTGGACCAGACAACAGTTGTTTGTAAAGTTTGCCGGCTCCCAGTGCCAACAACGGACTCCAACAATACTAATTTATTTTATCACCTGCGCAAGAACCACGAAAAATAATACAGAGAAAGTCAACGAGCAAAAGCAGCGTTGAGTGGTGACGTAAGCGCTCGAAACAAACTCCAGACACAGACGCTGCAATAAATAAACAAATAAATAAAATAAATATTTAGTCCCTACTACCTTTTATTTGTTTTGTATATCATTTCAAACTGCATTTCCAGATTACAATTTTATATTGACTATTCATGAACTGAATTAACACAAAAATTGTTATATCGTCATGTATATCGTTTTCGGGATATCAAATGAGCTATATCGGGATATGAAATTTTGGCCATATTGCCCAGCAGATAAAATAAAATTAGATAAAATTATCCCACCATGCGCTGGTTCTTCCCAGGTTAACCCAAAACCGCCGCTCCATGTGCGGTCAGTACCGCCGCTGCACACAGGAATTGTCACAGATCGCTGAAATGATAGCTTGCCTCTGGCGCATGTAGGCAGTTATAGCATTGTAAAATGCAGAATTTACTTGCACAACAGCTGCTAGCAAAGATATACGCCATGACTGACGACACCCAATCATAGAGCCGAGCGTGAGCCTCTACTACGCCATCGTTTCTAAAGTCCTTCGTTTTGACCCGTCCACACTAAAACGCCCTCCGGAGATTCAAAACGAAAAACGGGTCGGCAGCGTTTCTAAACTTCTCCATTTTGGGTCTCCGTTTTTGCCGTTTTAGTGTGGACGGGAGGTGCAAACTAGGGCTGTGCTCAGAATATCGATACAACGATACATCGTCATGAACTCCTGACGATGCGCGTATCGATACAGCAGCTGCCGTATCGAGTCTGTCTTGCTTTTAAATCTAGCCAATCACGTGATTCAATTGACGCTAGCAAGCAATGCAAGCACACATTCACGTTTCTGTGAGCTTTCATTCGTAAATAATCAGCTGTTTTGTCGCGAATGTGAACAGGAAATGCGCTCTCGAACGGAGAAACACGCAATCTCCAAATCATCGATCAAAGCGTGCTAACGTTTTAGGACAGGTCGATGGTATATAAATCATGCCCGAACGTTAGCGTTTGTCAATCAAGCCAAACCGTCCATTTAGAAACCGAGAAATTTGGAGGCCGATCTCTCAGGTTGACGCGCGAGCTGGCTTGACTTAAGTTTTCGTGAGGATATAGTTTATGGACTGTTTTGATTTCGGTAATTACATCTAGAAAGGTAAAAGCAGTGATGACATATATAATAGAGATATCTGAAAGCGAAACGAAAGTGATATTGGCCTCGTCCAGTGGGGAGGACGCACGAGAGGAGACCTGCGCATTTAATTGGTATGTGTAGCTATACTGTAATACTGCATTTACAATGCTTATCAGTGGCATGCACTTTGATCGTGAAAGTGAAAGTGCCCTTTGCGGTCACATCACATCATTTAAATCTTGTTAACATTAGTTAATGCACTGTAAACCAGCATGAACAAACAATCAACAACTGTATTTTTTAATAACTAACATTAACAAAGATGAACTAATACAGTATGTATTGCTCATGGTTAGTTCATGTTAATACATTATCTGATGTTTAATAAATGAACCTTATTGTTAAGTGTGTATTGTAAACTCATGTAGCCCATATTTTGTAGACCACGTTAATAAAAACGTATGTGGTTCTAGAACATATTTTGAGTTGATATCCAAAAAAATCATTTTTACAGATGGAAAAAAAACAGGCAGTATAGACATTATTATAATATTATAGCCGATATAATTAACCAACTTAGTTTTCTTACAGTCAACTTACTGTTGCAAGTGAAATTAGTCATTGAGCTTTGTTGATATGCTTCAGTGTCACTATAATTGTCAATTCAAAAAATAGCAGCCAGACCAGTTGTAAAGTCAAGGTGAGGTCCCATGACCACTTGACCCTCCAACGACAGCATCCATGCCCTTGGTTTCATTATGTCACCTGAAACAAAACCAGATACACTCATCATGGACAACTGTTCAGTAAAGGAATACATTTTTTTTATTTATTTTTAATTAAGAGTAAAAATAGTTGTGGCATATTCTAACTACTGTGTGTTACATTTCTTTAAAAGAAAATGTCAATACATTCCATATGTTGAACAGTAAATAAGTAAATAAAGTTTCAGGTGTACAGTATAATTCACACCACCACATACCTTATCACTTAAAAGTTTCTTTTGGATATTAAAAATCTGTCCTTTTCATAATAGATTATTATTTTTTTTTAAAGCCATGAGAATTGCAATTTACACTTTTTTAAGACCAAGTCGTTCAATTGGGGAGTGATAGCAGATTGTTTATGTTGACTTTTTGTTTACATTTAGATCCTTTAAATGAAATTAATACATGAGCATCATACTCAGAAGACTACTCACTCTCAGGTTATCTTTTTAACAGATTTTTTTGTATATTAAGGGACTATATGGAACTTTGTTTGTGGTGCTCAAAGTGCAAAAATGTTTTTTTGAAAAACTCAACAGCAATGTCTTTTTCCAGAAATCATGACCTGGTTTACTTAAGATAATCCAGACCTTATTGTGAGCAGTTTCATGAAGGAACTATCGGTTGAAAGAAAATAGTTACTACATGAAACTGCTCACAACAAATCTGTGGATGACTTGACAGAATACATTCAAAATGAGGAAGACATCAACATTACCTTGAACAATCAAGCGAGGGGTGCTTGGTAGCATCACAGTCCCTTCTACATCAGTGGCTGTGGCACAAGGCTGCAAAAATAACAGTAGAATAAGATTCAACTGTTAATAATCTGTACCTATAGTAGCTATATTTGTGAACAAATCTTCCCTTGGCCCCCATTGATTTATCTTAGATTAGGCAGTACACATTTGGTAAAGTTTAGAATGTGATCATGACAATGTGACTGGTTTCTTTGGACTGATGAGCGGTTGGCACCTGTATGAATGGTGAAGTGTAGAGTGAATAACTTTTTGTGGTCAGAAAACTAGAAAGATGCAATATAAGTATAGTCCCATTACCATTTACAAAAAACAATAGGCCTAATGCTTATGTTAATGTGAGAGTGAAAATATACTTACATCAACATCAAGCACAATAGCATCCTTGGGCTCTTTGAAGTACGCCATCAGAAGGAGAAGAATGCATGTAGCCTTGTCTGAAGCCTCCGGTTGAAAACAAGCCAAAACATCTTTCACGCCTTGATGACAGTTGACTTCTTGGCAGAACTTCAGAATGGTGTTGAATTTGTTCTCCAGGGCCTCTCGAAACTTCACGAGGATGGAGACATCGGTCAGAAGAGTAAAGTGGGAACATATACCTGAAGATAATGGAGTAGAAGTGCTGCTGAATCTTTGTTGTAGTTATAAACAGGTGCTCTTTGGATGCTTCAGGTACATTGTGTGTGTTGCATGGATGGAATATGGCCTCAAAAACGAGCGAGTGGATTTTTGCCAGTATAGGCTCATTGTTCTCACTCTGCTGTTCAAACAACTTATAACAGTGAATTTTACATAACATGACCCCTTTAACTCATTATTGTAACAAAACAAAAGAAAGATATTGTGGACAATAACCCTAAATTACTAAAGACTACTGAACCACATAAAAAGTAATGAACAATATATACACATTAGTTAAAGATAAATGTGAAAATATAGAATCTATTAAGGACTACTCGGGTTTTTAACTTTAAAATGAACAGTGTGTAGTGTAGCTAGAAAGCTACATCACCACCCTGTAGGCTACTGGAAACTAAACTATACGGTTTGTATTTAAGTTGAATATACAAACACCATTACCAGATGATGATTAAAAGACAATAATTACAAACGTATATCCTACAGATACAAATCACTGCAATTACTTTGGACTGTCTAGTTATAACCAACATTAATGTACTGGCAAAACACAGATAAGTGCACATTGGTCTAACAGCGGGAAAACTGCCGCGCAAAACATTTATTTTGGCAGTGGAAAATTCCAGAGACAAGATAAAAAAAAAAAATAAAAAAAAAATACATGGACATGCGCACTTCATTTTTCTGTTGACCAGAAAGACAACGGTTGCTCCGTTTCACACACACAGCAGGGAAGAAAATTATAAAGTTACTAATTTTAGATGAATTTAATCCACCTTTGCCCAAATCCACAAACACCATAATTTATCTAGTTGATAATAACTGTCATAATACCCACATTAAGGCCACATCTTACCTTATAACTTTATGTATCGTCGGTCAATGTAGAAGCTGTGGTAAAAGAGAGAACGCTGTTAGAGTAACTAATATAAGCTTTAAGTAAAGCTAAAGTTAAATGTTCGACGGTGTATCTAATCAGACATCTCACAGTTAACTTAATACGGTATAATTAACACTACAACCAACGTCTTTTCATTCAAATTTGCGCGCTTAAACGTCGACGCGAGTCTGCTCCAGCTAAGTTACAAAAACATGACAACAGAACCTACAACTAACGCTAATTTGGTTCATACTTTTAAATTACATGCACTATCATATAAAAAACATCAAATTGATAAAGTTTGACATTTAAACACTTACCGCTGTCTGAATCCACCGAATGGGACCACGTAGATCAGAGAGCTCTGATGACGCTCTGATGACGCTGCCGCAGTTGCCACTCAAAAAAGTCAAAAAAGACGGCATTCACAGTAGTTTCTTGTAAAAGCCCCGCGCCTGCATTATTTTCACAGTAAAAGTCTAAATACGGTATTATATTGTGAATTATCACAGTTAAAGCCTGTGAAGTGGTAATAATGTAATTAACTGTGAAATATTACAGTTATATCTTGTGAAATCCTGGAAAAATTTTACAGTGTAATTATTTCATGCTGTAACTGCTATGTATGTATGTCCTCTGAACTGCATATGTAAATATTATGTAGACTTACTGTTTACATCAAATTCCTGCTTTAATAGTAGACTAATCCTTGCAGGTGTCGTCAGTCCAGTCTGTGAAACGTCTCCGTTTAGCTTCAAAGGACGTTTTCAACGATGGTTTTCTTTAAAAATGAAGACTATATTTTTTGCATTCCGATTCCAACATCCAGAGGCACAACAAAACATTTTTCTCTTATTCTGTGGATCTTGCACATTTTCCTTCAATTGCTACCGCTATTTTTCTGCAACCAGTATGCGCGCGCAGCTGCAAGTGACGTAGTTGTGACGTCTGCTCCAAAGTGGTCTATTCATTCACAGTGACTCTCTAGCACAGTAATAGACAGCAGTGTCTTCAGTCTTGAGGCTGTTCATCTGCAGGTACAGTTGACTGCTGGAGTCATCTCTGGACACTGTGAACCTTCCCTGGACTGACTGGGAATAGTAGATCGGAGAACTGGATGTACCAATAGTTGCAACCCATTCCAGTCCTTTACCGTGACCCTGTCTCACCACACCTGCCCAGTAGCTGCTGAAAGTAAATCCAGAGGCAGTACAGACCAGCCGAAAAGATTCACCAGGCCTTTTTACCACAGCTTGAGACTGAGTGAAGGTCTGACAATGAATATCTGTGGAAGACAGAGGGAAAAAAGACATAAAAGTCTAAATGTAATGATGTAAAACTATATATATATATATATATAAATTACCTGTTCTAATTTGCTTTCTAAAATTATTTCTACATATATTATTGTTATAATATTGAAATGAACAAACCATGTAAAAATAGTAATAGCAGGAGTGAACTGATCATTGTTGTCATTGCTGATTGATTCTCCTCTACAGGATCCACATACAGTCAGTGAACACAGACACACAGAAATATACAGCACAGTTTTGCATAAACTCCTCCTCCAGTCTGTCAATGCTTGTTTGTACCTATGTGTATGAAAAAACTGACAAAAACAAACAAACAAATAAATAAAAGAAGACCAAGAGCATAATGGTACTAGATAAAAAATAAAATAAAATAAAAAAAGCAAAAACAAAGAAAAACAGATTTGTTGCATAAATGTTTCAGAACACGTTTCATAAATGTTAAATGATTATGGCTATTATTTTTAAAGCATTTTTAGATGGATGAAAAGTGAGTGGATGGATGGAGAGACGGATGGACAGATGGATGGACAGACGGACGGACGGACAAATGGACGGATTGATGGATTAATGTGTTCAGGTTTTTGTACAGAGCTGTGTCTTGTTTAGTCACTGTGTCTCTTGCATAGTAATACACAGCTGTGTCTTCAGTCTGAAAATTATTTCCCTGTAGAAACACTGTGTTTTTGGACGTGTCCTGGGTGAAACTGATCTTGTTTTTTATGGAGTCTTTAATATTATTGCCACCACCACTGCATAGATATCCCAGCCATTCCAGAGCTTTTCCAGTGGGTTGACGTATCCAGTGAATGCAATAGCTTGATTCTGAAATCCTGCAGGAGATGGAAAATGATTCTTGAGGTTTCACAACCATAGATGGAGGTTGAGTGAGCTCAACACAGTAAACACCACCTGAAAACAACAATGGAAGAATGTGTTATTAATTATGACTCAAAACTTATGTTAACAGTTATGAAGTTTATTTCATTCCCTTAGAGTTTAAATAAACATCAGTGAAGCTCACAGGATGAAGCTGCTGCCAGCAGGAGTAGAGCTGATGAGAGGATCATGATTTGAAGTCAACGCAGCTTTATTACTCCTACTGATCCACAAAGCACATACTCCTCTTTTGTATAGAGAGCTAGTAGATAATTTGCATACAGCTCTTCGGTTTTCTAATCTATTGTGGTTGATCATTATTTTTGGTAGAATATAATTGCTTTCCACAAAATAGGACAACATCTGTGACCACATAAGAAGATGAAGTTGCAATTTAGCACTTCAAGACATTTTTTTAACATCTAGGCCTATTTGTTTTAAAGTTGTGTTAAGGTCTAAACTTGTCTGTCAGGTGTCTGATGAAAGTGTTGGTAAAATAAATCTACTGTAGTTAAAGATTATTTTTAGCTAATCCTGTAGCCAACAGGAGAATTATTTAATCAATACTTTCATCACATTCCTGACAGGCAAGTTAAATAAAGTAATATTTGAATAATGTATGAAGTACATTATATATTCTTACATTGCTTAATACATTAAATCAGCAGTCTCAGAGTCGTTTAACCATGAAACAAAAATTCATTGAATGATGCTCAAAAGAGGCAACTAAGATTGCTTGACAAGAGCGCCACCTCTTGTAAAAACAAAAGTACATCTGGAGAATAAGTGAAGTCAACAGGAAAGGAAGAGGTTTTTGTATTGCTTTGACTCTGAACTCATTCACAGTGACTCTCTAGCACAGTAATAGACAGCAGTGTCTTCAGTCTTGAGGCTGTTCATCTGCAGGTACAGTTGACTGCTGGAGTCATCTCTGGACACTGTGAACCTTCCCTGGACTGACTGGGAATAGTAGATCGGAGAACTGGATGTATCAATATATGTAATCCATTCCAGTCCTTTACCGTGACCCTGTCTCACCACAGCAGCCGCGTAGCTGCTGAAAGTAAATCCAGAGGCAGTACAGACCAGCCGAAAAGATTCACCAGGCCTTTTTACCACAGCTTGAGACTGAGTGAAGGTCTGACAATGAATATCTGTGGAAGAGAGAGGAAAAAAGACCAGATGTAAAACTAAAAAAAAAAAAAAAAAAAAAAAAAAACTGTTGTAGTGGGCTTTCTAAAATTATTTCTACATATATTATTGTTATTAGTTAGAAATGAACAGACCATGTAAAAATAGTAATAGCAGGAGTGAACTGATCATTGCTGTCATTGCTGATTGATTCTCCTCTACAGGATCCACATACAGTCAGTGAACACAGACACACAGAAATATACAGCACAGTTTTGCATTAACTCCTCCTCCAGTCTGACAATGCTTGTTTGTACCTATGTGTATAAAAAAACAGACATTTGTAAATATATATATTATACTTTAAAGCATTATTGAATGGATGGATGGATGGATGGATGAGCTGTGTCTTCAGTCTAAAAAAATTCTTTCCCTGTAGAAACACTGTGTTTTTGGACTTGTCCTGGGTGAAACTGAGTCTTTAATTTTACTGCTACCACCACTAGACATCCCAGCCATTTCAGAGCTTTTCCAGTGGGTTGACGTATCCAGTGAATGCAATAGCTTGATTCTGAAATGGAAAATGATTCTTAAGGTTGCACAACCATAGATGGAGGTTGAGTGAGCTTGACACAGTAAACACCACCTGAAAACAACAATAGAAGAATGTGATATTATTAGTTATGCTTCAAAAAAAATTTTTATGTTTTTTTTAATTTTTAATTTAGTGCTTTAAGTAATCCATCAGTGAAGCTCACATGATGAAGCTGCTGCCAGCAGTAGAAGAGCTGATGAGAGGATCATGATTTGGTGATGAAGAATGCTAAACAACAACAATGCTTTTCTCATTAAACTGATTTAATTTAATCATATTTGTCATTAGATTTGGATGACATTTCTATTCTATTCTATTAACACATTTTCTTTTCTTTTTTTCCTGCTTACTCAGAAAATTTTGATTAGATTAGATGTCTGATATTGTACATGCACTTACAACTGGCCTCTTCAGGAATTCATTGTACTTTGGTTTTAATCTATATTTGAAAGCTGTGGATGTTTACTAAGACTACAAATGAACTTAGTCTGACAGTTTGAGTCTGTATACAGAATGTTCTCATTTTAAAGTCACTGAAGTATTAATTATCAACTGTATATATTTATACAACAGTTAGTTCCAGTCCTCAGATGCTGTACAGCCCAACAGCACTGGGACTTTTCATTGTTTGAATCACTCCTCTTATCTGTGCATTAGTAATGAAGATTTTCAAAGACACTTTCTGCAAGTTACTTTTTTTTTCTTTTTAATTCCACCACACAATCAATAGAAGCAAGCATTAGAAGGACGCAGAAGTTTATGAACGACTCTTTGATTCATTTTTGTGAACAGGATGGAGCATCAAAACATATACCAGATTCCCTTACAAGATTCTGTCAGAGAAACTGTGGCAGTTGAAATGAATAACTTCTCAGAGTCAGATAATGGGGGCGTTTCACCTAAAGTCGTCTTTGTGAGGGTGAGATTTAAATGTGTTCAACATCATGTTTT
Organism: Megalobrama amblycephala; assembly: GCF_018812025.1. Classification (NCBI taxonomy): domain Eukaryota; kingdom Metazoa; phylum Chordata; class Actinopteri; order Cypriniformes; family Xenocyprididae; genus Megalobrama; species Megalobrama amblycephala. Next base: position 111,657 of record NW_025953403.1, on the reverse strand, counting down.
GTAACTGCTTGTGTCTGAGTCTCGCTGCTTTGATATGTTCGTTACAGATAAGTGCAAGCACGTGTTTGGAACAACATGTTAGTCTATTCTCAGATTTACTCGATTAAGTTTTCCTCTATTTTTAAGGCGAGAAACAAGATGAATGAGCAAGACAGCGTGGAAGCTCTGAAGTACAGCTGACGTGCATGTAGGACCAACACAGCGGCCGTGATCGTTGCTCTAACCATCTTATTAGTCTTCATGGGTTCTTGGAGTCTTCCATAAATTATCTGGGCATCCCTCAGCAGTTTCTCATAATTTTGGCACTTCTTTATCCTCTGAAATATCATTTGACAACATTGAATGGCAAAAATCAAAACCACAAAATTCTTATGATCGTAGGTCAGAAAGCAGTGAATACGACTCTTATCAACCTAAAGGCAACATAAATAGAACTCAGAGAAACTCTTACAGTGGAGGGAGATGGAAAGACTGAAGGCAGAAATACAGATGAGGTGCAATTAATCATCTTCAGTTTTATTAAAACATCACAATCATTTTAGTTTGATTAGTGGTATTTCAATTAAAAATGTTTGATCTTTTCAAAAATTATTTTACAATCAGGGTCACTTAATTTGATTCTGATATCATTTGCTGAGAAGACTTCAAATTACCATTTCTTGATTGTACTGTTTTCCATTTATGTTTGAGTATGTTAATAGATTAGCCTGACGTGGTCATACTCAATTCTAGTCAGAATATGAGTCTGATACTGCTCCATTGGGCTTTGATTATGGGGGCGTATTTCAACCGATCCAGGAAAGACCTCAATTGGATAGACCTACAACCAATCAGAGCTACAGAGTAAGTGACGTATGTTGAGCGACGCATAGTTGTCAACAGAACTCTTCTTAGCGACCATCGGGGCCAGCTGATAAATCAAACTTTTGCCGAATCCCGTAGGAAGGACGGCAAAGACATCTTTCCCATCGATAAATGCCTTGATCGCGGTCCTTTGTTCCTCTTTTAAAATTAATGCGCTGTCGATATCTTCTATAACGGACGCGATGGCGGAATCTACACATCTCAGTTCTTCAACAGCCATCATTGTTGTAAACTAATTGACCTTTCGCAAAGACTCGCCCCCCTTAGTTACTGTTGCTTTGTCCGACAAGCCGTGGCGCTGTCACGCCACACAGAGTGGAAAATACATCGCGGAGCAAAGAGGAAACTGACAACACATCGACAGACGAGACAGAGCAGGTTACTTATGATATTAAACAAAGTCCCAGCTTTCAAACTGTGTAGTTATTAAAAAAAATCAAACAATAAAAACCGTTTTGTGGCTCTTTAATGTGTTGTGACCATGATCGTGACAGATTGCTGTAGCGCCTCAGCTCAAGAGGCTCGTGAACCGATCATCTCTTCCTACTAGTCCATTTATAGCATCAAATAAACATGAATGATCATGAGAATGAATGTTGTTTCAAACGCGGAAAGACGTCAATATGCACAATTTTTCCAAGTTTAACTCCACCGATGTTAATCTTCTAACTCCTGACTGCTTTGTCGGACAACAAGGCGGATGCGGCGTTCTGATTGGTTAGATCGCTTGTCAATCAAACTCCCCAAGCGCTCTTTGATGACGCGGTGGTTACGTAACCGCAGATAGCCTGTCCATCATCGATTAAAGCCCGCCCTGGCAATTTGATTGGCTCGGCCTTCTGGGAGCCGAGCATAATTACTCCACAATGGATCGAGTCCAGACCGAACTTCCCGTCCAAAAAATGTTGTGGGCGGGGTTCGGGCTGGCACCCAGGCTATTAATAGATAGCTACTTTAACAAAATGTGTTTGAGTAGTTTCTCATATGCTTTATAGTTAAACTAGTCTTATGAAACTATACATGCAAATTCACTTATTTTCTTAGGCAATAACCAAACACTGTTGTTTCGATATTAGTAATTATTAACATTATTTAAAGTGATACAGTTGCTCAAAATTACCTTGCTAAGAGATAGATATGACCACACATTTATTTTACTTTTTACTTTTTAGTAAATGTAGCCTTTTTTCTATTCTGATATCTAAGGCCTTTCAGATTCAGTTTACTTCTAGGGGTATCCTGGAATAAATACTGAATGTCTTAAATGTAGTCACTGTACAGGCAATAAATATTTTCTTAAGTCGTGCTGTGTTCAGTAAGTAGAAAAGCTGCTCTCAGAAACATCATGAGAATGGATCAATAAATAAATAATTCAGTGATGACATCAGCCATTATATCTATTTTAGACTGTCTGAAGATTGAGTTCTATTTATAATTCATAAAAAGAGACTTCACTATCATGAAATAATGTGTTATCTAGAGAATCCTTCTACTGAGACTCATATTGTATTTACCATGATTTAAGTACATGTGAGAACAGTGCGCCCTCTTGTAAAATGTGTCAAGAATTCACTCATAACACAATTATCAGAAGACAGGATTATGTCAGTGAACTGAGCTTTGAGTGGCAAGTAGAGAAGACAGAAATATGAATGAAATATTTGCGCATTTAAAAATAATAATCTCTATTTAAACTTTTACTAACAAATTTCAAAGGTTAGAACATGTACTGTAATTTTTTGATGATTGAATGTAATCTGGAACTGAAACTATTTGTGTTGTGAGTGACAATGTTGTTTTTGAACAAGGCAGTAACTGCTCTGTGTCACTGTGACTATCTGGCGCAGTAATACACAGCTGTGTCCTCAGTCTGCATATTCTGTCCTTGTAGAGTCACTGTGCTGCTGGAAGTGTCTCTGCTAACTTGATATCTACTTTTCAGTTTATCACTGTAATATGTGTTACCATCACTACATATCATTCCAACCCATTCCAGAGCTTTTCCTGCAGCCTGTCGTATGAAGCCAGTGCAGTAGCTGCTGTCAGTCAATGAATATCCAGAGATCTTACAGGACAGAGTCAAACCCTGACCAGGCCTTAAGACCACAGAATCAGTCTGGGTCAGTTCAACACAGTGGACACCTAAGGGAAAAAACGATGATCTGACATGTTAGATACATGGAAAAAAATTACTATAACCATAAATTCATTTTTATTATGAATTATTTCTGTAAAAACTATGGAGACTTACGAGAGACAGCTGCAAGCAGCAGAAACAACCAGAGTGATGAGGAGACCATGGTTTGAGAAGTGTGAGAGCAAGCTGTTTCTTTTCATCTTAATACTCAAAGAAAAAGGAGGAAGAGGAATATTTGCATACAGCTCTGAATATGCAACCCAGAGTATCTCCATATTTTCAATTTGTATTATGGGGTCTTTTTTTCACATTTCATTCAGAAGACAATGTTGGCAGTAATGATGGGTGTACTATAATGTGTATTCTGTTAAGGGTTCTGAAAGGGAGGACCCAGATGAAGAATGAGTGGGTGTGATGTTTATTAAAGCATGGCACAAGAAAGGGTGAGGCAGGAACAGTCCAAACAGAAGAGCCAACAATAAACAATGACAGGACAGCTAATGTTGACTGCTGGAACCAGCTCTGGAAGTCAACAGGTCGAAGAACTACTGAGGACGTAACTGGGCAAGATAGATCAAATAAAGAACTACACTAATACTGCAACTAGCAAAGTAAAAAATAAAAAGAAACAAAAGAAACAAGACTGCTACCTTGCAGAGAACTAGAGAGAAAAGAAATAAGCAATAAAATCTAAATCAAAAGACAAAACCAAAATTAAGAGAACTAGAGCAAAAAGACTTGAACTAGACAAGTTCTCCCAAAAATGAAAATTATGTCATTAATTACTCAACCTCATGTCGTTCCACAACCATAAGACCTTTGTTCATCTTCAGAACACAAATTAAGATATTGTTGATGAAATCCGATGGCTCAGTGAGGCCTCCATTGCCAGCAAGACAATTAACACTTTCAGATGCCCAGAAAGCTACTAAAGACATATTTAAACAGTTCATGTGACTACAGTGGTTCAACCTTATAGTAATAATTACCTTAAGCAGTTGTAAGGCCCGCCCAATCGGCCCAACAGTGGTTTCCCACAGGACGGGGAAGGTTTCTTGCACGTTCGGTCTTTTCAGCGTGGCAAAGTAGTTTAATTCCAAACAATGTTTTATCTGACTCCATGTTATTATGACCTCGAATTTAGTTTAGAATGTCAATTGATTATTGGTCATTTGTATAATAATTTAGATCTACATTTGAATATTGTATTTAACTCTTTACTCTTATTGTACTCGTTCATTCGGTTCTCAGTGTCGCACAGGGTCCTCGCACTGGCCATTCATTAATTATGCGGGCCCACGATCACAAACTCGCCAGTCTTGGTCACTAGACAGAGGTAATTAACAATACTGTTTAGAATGCCGCTTTCATGCTTGCTCTGTCTAAAAGTATTTGTTTAGTCCCCATAGATCTGTATACACTTGAATTAAAGTAACACTATCTCTAGTTAGAGGTCATAGCCACTACTACAGATAAGCCGACCAATATTACTTCTCTTATAGTAGCTTTAGTTTGGTTATGCCATGGTTTCCCATGTACACTTAGCTAGAGTAACATTACATTAAACAGAGGTAAGGCTCACCCTATTTAGGTTGGTCGATCAACATTTTGTTGTCCTAAATGGAAATTCCCTTTTTAGCCTTTACAGTCTAAGTACACTTGAACTAATGCCAAGCGTTAGTCGGAGCTCTAAAACCACAGTTGGTGTGCCCTATTGCTCCACTCAAAACTGGACTAACCTGACACAGATTTGCAGTAACAATGGATACATCGTAATCTACTGAAGTCAATAATTTCAGAGTAAGTCAGAACAAAATCAACTGTGACAATTTATTAGTCAGGTAAATGTATCATGCCAGTTGCATAATCAATTGAAAGATGATCAATACAAAACATCAAATGCTCAGAAACAGAGTAAGATACATACCTGACATTATAAAAATACACATTGCTGAGTGTCCTCCGCAAAGTATGCAATTCAGTAGACACATGTAACAGCCCAATACCTACAAAAAAGTCTGGGTGTGAAATCTGAAAACCCAACAGTAAGTGAGATATTTTGAATTTTCTCTGCAAATTTTGCAGTTTTTGCCATTTCCAGACTCCTCCTAGAGTTTTAATCAGATCAACATCATATTTGTTCAGTCTAATCTAAAAGCCTTTACAAAATTAAATTTCACTGAAGGGTGTGTCCGTGGAGGCTTGACAAAATTCGATGTTTCGCCATGAAACAGGAAGTTGTTGTAACTCGGGATGCAGTGTTCGATCTGCCCCAAACTTCACATGTTTTATTAAAGTCATGGCCTGAACACATCAACATGCCAATATTCAATTACAGTCAAAACGCCACCTGCGGGCAACAGGAAATGTCATGCTTTACACTATAATTCACTCCCAGGAACACATTTAAAAATGCCATGAAGTACCAAACATGCTACAAACACGTTAAATCATGCAACACTTGGCTTAGTGCTAAAATATGCGATTAACGCCATGAAACAGGAAGTTGTTGTAACTCAGGCATACAATGTCCAATCTGCTCCAAACTTCACACTGTAGTTCTGGCCTGAAGACATCTACATATTTAGTAATAGTCAAAGCGCCACCTGTTGGCAGCAGGAAGTGTGGCACGTCAAAATGACTTTACCATAATTCTCCTGTATTTACACTCTTAAATGCCTGCCCCGCTAGAAATTTTACATTCCCAGAACATTCTCAGAACGTCCACTGGTGTTAAGGACGTTGTCTAGTAACGTTCCCAGAAGGTTCAGAGACGGTCACGATGTGGAGTTCTTTTAAGGTTTGTGGAATGTTATTTGGTGGACCTTCAGGGAACATTCAGGTCGTTCTGGGAATGTTTAGGGGACTATTACTATAGGACGTTCTGATAACTTCCCAAATGTCCTCTTTGTAACGTTCTTGTGCAACCACTTGTGGCTTGTATGTATTTTTTCAAGATGGCGCCAGAATGTTTGGCAAGCCGTCTGTCTCTGTCGCATCTCCTTAGTTTGCTGTTTGCTACCGCTTTCCTTAGCAGTATATTTTGTCAAGATGTCTCTGCTTTGCTTGTTTATGATCGTCATACACTTTTCAACATTCGAATTACTGTTGATATATTGTCTGAAAGACATGACTTGGGAGACCGCTGGACCTCGAAACTTCCTCCTTGGCTGTCGGACATACCGGAGTATCTGCGCCGTTCACCTGCTGTTGTTCTTCCTCGCAAGAAACGTTACAGGAGACGGGGAAAACGCGGAGGTGCGCTGATACGATTCAAGGCTTACCTGGCGTCCACCTGTGTGACGTGTCCTGATGGATGCTACGTTCCTGCTGTTGCCGGGCGTTTGCTGAGGAGGAGAGATCGCTGGTTACATCCTGTTTTTCCTGACTCACAGATTATCTCCGAGGCTCATCCGCTGACGGTGCCATCTTCTCCTAGGTGGGCTCGGATCCACAGAGGTGATGGTGTGGATTTTTTGAACCTGCGCCCGTTAGATTGTGTGGCATCTGCAGCCACAGCCAGTGAGGATCAAACTCTTCGTCTGGCTTTGTTTAATGCTAGATCGCTAGCCAACAAGACTTTTCTTCTCAATGACTTCTTCATTTCTCGGGAGTTGGATCTCATGTTCTTAACGGAAACTTGGCTCCATGATGGCGATCTTACGTCTTTCTCCGAACTTCTTCCTCCCCGATGCAGCTTCCTCAACTCTCCTCGGGTCACAGGTAGAGGTGGAGGGCTAGCGTCTGTGTTTAAGTCTACTTTTCAATGTCGAGAGATACTGTTTGACAGCTGCTCCAGCTTTGAGTTGCAGTTGTTCGAGTTAAATTGCCCAGTGATTGTATTATGTGCGGTGGTGTATCGACCTCCAAAGTTTAACAAGGATTTTATTCAGGACTTTGCTGATTTTGTCCCACATGGAAAAAACCTATATAAACATATATGTTTCAATATAGGTTTTGATATAGGTTTTTAATATATGTGACATATATAAAATTGGCCGTTTTCCTATATTATATGTACATATATGTACATATACGCACATATATGTACATATATGTACACATATATATACACATATATGTACACATATATATACACATATATGTACACATATATATGTGCATACATATACCTATATAGGTACATATATGCACATATATATGCACCTATATGTTCACCTATAATAGTAAAATTAAAATCCATAGCTGCTAGGCAACATAAATAAAAGTCCAAAATGTAGAAATGTACATTATTTATTTACTCAAGATCAATCAAATAGTACAAAACAAAAAATATAGTACAAGAACAAAAATAAGACAAAAAACCTGCTAGGCAACATAAATAAAAGTCCAAAGTATAGAAACTAACATTTTTGTAAGTCCTTCATGATTTCAAAAACAATATAGAAACTGGAACTAAAACCATAAGAAAGGGAGCAAGAGAGAATATTGACTCCGAAATTCTACTCACAGATTGAGTTGTACACTCAATTTACAGTGACAGGAAGTCCGTCTGCATCCTTCAATTTCAAAACAACACACTTCAAAAAGGTCAGTGTCTTTTTCAGTCCTTTAGGATACTGGATTGGATTCGATTCCAAATGCAAAATATACACATAGGAGGAGGTCCAGTGCCATCAAGATGTCCTCACTCTACTCTGTGATTAACTGGCCATCCAACGTGAACAAAATGTGGTCATACTGCATGAGATGATCCTCCCGCAGGCTTTAGGCACTATCTTAGGTGTCAAATAACCAAAATAACCAAATCCTTGAATAACTACAGTGTGGTTCAAAACTGCTGTCTCTGGATCAGTGGCAGCATGAACACCGAATGTTCCGGTAGGAATCTTTGTCAAAGGTTTAATAGACGCAGGCGAATTGTTGTCATTAATAAAGTAGGATGGGTGTTTGAATTGAGATTGCGATCTTTTACGATAAATTGTGCAGCTCTAACATACACATACAAAGTAAATCAAAGGGGTTTCGGACAAGCCAGGTTGATGATGTATATCATACCTAGAAGCAGGGCACAAGCTGATGTAACTTAAGTAAGTTGATTCAAAACTTTAACTCCCTCAATGTCAGCAGATGGTTCATGAAGTTCTCCCCCTCCTTCCAAATAATGAACATCACCATGGTGAGCTGCTCCTCAATCATCTGTCGGGTTATCCTAAAATAGTGAACATAAAAAAAACAAATTTGGTCACCTTTTGCTAGCATAACTACAAAATACACAAATTTAGACTTATTTTTTCTGAAAATAAACCAAAATAGAATATTCTTACGTTCAACTCAGAAAGTACTCCTTGATGAGGTCTTCAGGACTTTCTCTCAGGAAAAAGATAAGGGCCTTCAGGACACACTTCTCAGGTGAATGTTTTCAGTCTGTGATAAAGCAATTGTGATTATTTTTCTTATTTAAAAATAGCAATATGCAATAGCAAAGGACAAGAAAATATAAAAATAATTCGTATTAATGACTGGCCAAATTTGCAATTAATATATTTATGGACAATACCAGCAACAGTTGTGGCGTTGAGGGATCCAAAAAAAAAAAAGAAAAAAAAAAAATTAAAAAAAGAGCTAAAAAAAATAAATTCTTTATTTTTCCAATGCGTTTCAGCACACAGGCCTTCGTCAGTGCTAAAATACTACAGATTTGCAATTAAGAAATGCATCTGAATCAGTCATTGGTTTCATTTAAAATTATGAATTTATAATACATAATTATAAGTCTGAAAATAAAACATGCATCAATTAATAAATTAGCTTTATACCCCAATATATTTAATAATTCTTGATTAAAGGGATATTTCACCGAAAAATGAAAGCTAGCTGTTAATTTACCATCAGGCCATTCAAGTTGACTTTTTTTTTTATTTCTTCAGTAGAACAGTAAATATTTTTAGCTGGAACTGTGATCTTCTGTGATTAATGTAATGTCAATGGTTACTGTCACTGTGAGGATAAAAAATAAAAATAAATACAAAATTAATACAAAACAACAAGAAAAAAAAGTCACATGCATTTGAGATGGCATAAGAGGGAGTTGATGAATGTTTTGGAATGGATAATTCTTAGTCTAAAGTTTGTTAATGAGGATAACATTCAAGTCAATAGACAGCATTAGATGGATTTTATTCAAACATGTCCAACATTGGTAATTCATATTATCTATTAACAATTATAGCCGTTTTTATAGAAATTACTTACCATGTAAAGTTATTGCAAAGTGTCCTTAGTCGTCAAACATTGAAGAGTTTTAGATCCTAAAAGAGGGAGGGGAATCAGTGTTTATAAATGAAAAAAACTTGTTTGCTGCAGACAGTGCAAGTAATTAATAAGTTGTGTAAATACGCAACCGTTTCATTCTACTAAAAAAAAACAGGATAAAAAAACACCTCGCGCTAGTCAAATGAAGTAATGTCTTTACTCACAGACTTTCTTCGTCATTTTGGTCGAACAAACAGATCAATAAATCAGAGCTAACGTGAAAGAGACAAATAAAAGAACTGACAAACATTAATTTAAAAACCTAAACTCAATAATTGTAATGCGAGCATCCCCTCAGCCTCGACTCGAGCGTCTCTCCCGCTCCCCACGCACTTCCTGCCCGCAGCATTTCAAATAGTACACGCTACATACACGGTAGAGACGTTTCTTTTAAAAATTATTTAGAGACATACTTACATGGTCCAAACTGAATACATTTCTTTAGAATAAAACGAGTAAATCCAACATCTTGTATAAAATAGAAAAGTTGAAATCGTAACTAACCGAATTTTTGAATTTGCGCGGCCTGCAGTAACGTTATACTGCAGGCCGCGCAAATTCAAAAATTCGGTTAGATACGATTTCGTTAGTATTCATGTTCACAAACAACGTTAATTAACTCATAAACAGCTAAAACACATGTTCAACCTTTGCATTATCGAGTATATTAATTAAAACATTTCCAACCTACCTTAATTCATCCGAGTCCAGGGGAAATTAATGGCGGCCGAGCAGAAAACTCGAGAAAGGCTCGTGAGTCATGACGTCAGAAAAAAAAACCGTCTGTCACGGGGTCCTTAAAGAGAAATTATCCTTTGGCTGAAAGTGAGATATTTGAGTAGTTGAGTGTACAATATTGAGAGCAATTCGCAGAAAGAAGAAGTAATTAGACTCAAATAGTTATAGCAATCCAACTTACACCCATATTCACTTTTACAGAGGGCTTGGTGACAAAAAGGTTGAGAACCAGGTTATGTTTAGAAAATACACTGTAATTTAATGTTGTTTTTAATCCTTTCCCCACCTAAACTAAGAGAATAAGAGAGTTAGAGAACCTTTAAAGAACTATACAGAGGCTTAACGGGTTCTTTTTATGGCAGCGGTGCTATATAACACCTTAACCACAGCAAGGAACCGCTGAAGAACCATACAGGGGCTTTACAGGTTCTTTATAAGGTAGTGGTGCTATATAGCACCTTAACCACCCAAAGAACCGCTGAAGAACCAATCTTTTTTAGAGTGTAGTTAAATTCCATAACATGCCAATTACATGTGATACCAATTTCACGTGTTCGCACATACATAAGTTCTTGCATAATTTTTTTCGTTAATTCTTAGTTTTTGCCTTGATAATAGAAAATATGAGCTAGGCATCATGTATGACAGTCAAAAATGAGATATGAGCTACAAAATGACCAGATCCTGCCATTAGCTATATAGAAGACATATCTTGTATGTATAGGGCTTATATGTGGATATGAAGAAGCAATACAGGAGACCTATATTTCCTGTATATGCACATATATGCACCTCAATTTTGCCTATATGTGGCATATATACGCATATATGCAGTATATATATATGCATATATGCAGCATATATATTATCATATATGTGCATATATGCAGCATATATGTGCATATACACTGCATATAGGTTTCATATATGCGCATATATCCACATATAGATTCTTTCCATGTGGGGTGGCTGGGATTGCGTTAAAATATGATCGCTTTTTAATTGTTGGTGATTTTAATATACATGTATGCTGCGAATCCAGACCGATGTCTAAGGATTTTATTAATCTTATTGATTCTTTCAATCTTATGCAGTCCGTCACTGGTCCGACACACGAAAAAGGTCATACTTTGGACCTCATACTGTCATATGGCTTAGATGTTGCCATTAGTGAAATATGTGACACCAGTATGTCGGATCATCTACCCATTGTTTTTACTATAGTTGTTCCCTGCCCGGACACTTTGAATGTTGCTCAGCCGCAGTGTGCGTTCTATTAACCCTCTAACTGCCTCACAGTTTTCTGTTGCTTTTAAAGACTCAGTGCTGTACAATCTTTAAGACTGTACTCTTGATGTGGATGAACTCACAAACCTCTTTGACTCTACCTGTACTGAAATACTAGATGTTGTTGCCCCACTAAGGGAAAAACGCACTAAAACGCTATCTGAACCCTGGTTAAATGACCATACCCGCTCTCTCAGACGGGCCTGTAGAACGGCTGAGAGAAAGTGGAAAAAGGACAAACTTCAAGTGTCATTTCAAATTTTAAAGAACACATTACATACTACCAGGGAGCGGTTAAATCCGCTAAAACAAATTTTTTATCTCACCTGGTTGCTAATAATAATCAAGGCCCAGGTTCTTTTTAAAGTGTTTAACTCTCTTGTTAACCCTTTGAAACAGATTGTGTTGTGCCATCCACTTTGTTGTGTGAAAATTTTCTGAAATATTTCATAGAAAAAATTGCTGGCCTGAGTTTGCTCACCTCATTTCTAGTGACCCCTTGGTTCCATCTTTATGCAAAGCTGCCTTCCAACAGTTTGACCCAGTCACTTTACATGTTCTCTCTGACATAGTTACACAGCTCCGCCCTACAAACTGCCTGTTGGATAGTATCCCTGCCCGATTACTCAAAGATGTTTTTAACATTGTTGGTTCCAGTATTTTAAGCTTGGTTAACGCATCTCTCAGCTCAGGGTGTGTTCCCGTAGCTTTTAAACATGCAATCGTGCAACCCCTCTTAAAAAAGAAAAATTTGGATCATTCGGTTTTATCTAATTTTAGACCCATTTCTAAACTCCCATTTTTTATCTAAAGTCTTGGAGAAGGTAGTTTTTAATCAACTGCAATCATTTCTTGATGATTTTTGCATTTATGAAAAGTTCCAGTCTGGTTTTAAACCTCGCCATAGTACTGAAACCGCCCTTCTAAGAGTATATAACGATCTTCTCTTAGCAGTTGATTCAGGAAAATCAGCTGTTTTAGTCCTTTTAGATTTGACTTCTGCCTTCGACACTGTAAACCACTCTATCCTCTTATCCCGACTCGAACAAAGTGTTGGCGTTACGGGTACGGCCCTGAAATGGTTTAAATCATATTTGACAGATAGGAGTTTTTTCTGTCCACCTTGGGAATTGCTCTTCATCTGCTGCACCTCTTTCTTGTGGGGTTCCCCAAGGTTCCATTCTGGGACCAATGCTCTTTTCCCTGTACATGCTGCCCTTAGGGTCCATTTTTAAAAAAAGCATAACATTTCTTTCCACTGTTTTGCAGATGATGTACAAATCTATTTGCCTGTAAAAACCAATGAGAAGAACAATATCCAACCTTTGTTAGACTGTTTGAGTGATCTCAAAATTTGGTTGGATCAAAATTTTTTATGTCTCAATGATAAAAAGACTGAAATTGTTGTGTTTGGTCGTGCGGGACATTTAAGTGATTGTGCAGATGCTCTTGGTACTCTATGTTCCCATATTCGACCTTTTACCAGGAATCTGGGTGTAATTTTTGATAGTGCTTTTAAATCTGATAAACAGATTAGTTCAGTTGTTAAAACTAGCTTCTTCCACTTGAGACTTCTGGCTAAGGTCAAGAAATACATGCTACGTAAAGACTTTGAAAGAGTCATACATGCTTTTATTACATCGCGATTAGACTACTGTAACACTTTGTATGCCGGTTTGGATCAGTCATCACTCCGACGGCTACAGTTAGTACAGAACGCAGCAGCTCGACTTCTAACTGGGACCAAAAAACGTGAACATATTACACCGGTATTGGCCTCACTTCACTGGCTTCCTGTTTGTTTTAGAATTAAATTTAAAATTGCATTAATTGTTTTTAAAAGTTTGAGTGGGTTGTCGCCTTCATATTTGACGGAGCTTCTACATGTCCACACACCTGCCAAGGTACTGAGGTCTTCCGACCAGATGCTCCTCGATGTGCCCGAGATCTAGGCTAAAAAACAAAGGTGACAGAGCATTTGCAGTGGCTGCTCCTAATATATGGAATAGTCTACCAATTTATGTAAGAAAAGCTCAGACTATTGAAACTTTCAAGTCCTTGCTTAAGACGCATTACTATGCTCTGGCTTTCAATTCTAGTTGAGCTTTGATATCTTGACCTGTTGGTTATTTTGTTTGCACTTTGTGTAAAATTATTGTCTGTATAATAATCAGTTTTTTTTTTCTGTTGGATCTTATGAAGCACTTTGGTCAATTACGATGTTTTTAAATGTGCTATATAAATAAATTGAACATTGAACATTGAACCATAAAATAACCAAATTAGAACGTCCCCCTAAACTCATATCAGGAACGTTATTAAATGACCAACAGAGGACCCTGTGGGAACATTCTGTTAATGTCCCAAATGTCCTCTTTGTAACGTTCTTTTTTTGACCATAAAATAACCAAAATGGAACATCCTCCTAAAGTCATATAAGGAACCTTAAACTGCAGCACTTTCATTACCAAAAGAGGACGTTTTAGGAACATCCCGAATCTTCTGTAAAGGTTCGGAATTTTCGTCACCTTTAGAGAACTTTTAGGGAACGTTGGGCAAGGACACGAGAACGTCACCTTCAACGTGGGTGTTGCCCACTGTTCACTGTTTTCTTAAGGCACCCGGGTGGCAGTGGCCTCAGGTGTGAGGGCCCTTTCATCGCTGCTTGCAGCTTTAATTCAAGATGTTTTTGAACAAAGCTGCTTGGTTTGTGTCACTGTGACTCTCTGGCGCAGTAATACACAGCTGTGTCCTCAGTCTGCATATTCTGTCCTTGTAGAATCACTGTGCTGCTGGAAGTGTCTCTGCTAACTTGATATCTACTTTTCAGTTTATCACTGTAATATGTGCTACCATCACTACATATCACTCCGACCCATTCCAGAGCTTTTCCTGCAGCCTGTCGTATCCAGTGAGTGCAGTAGCTGCTGTCAGTCAATGAATATCCAGAGATCTTACAGGACAGAGTCAAAACCTGACCAGGCCTTAAGACCACAGAATCAGTCTGGGTCAGTTCAACACAGTGGACACCTGGAGAAACAAATATGGCCTGACATGTTAGATACATGGAAAAAAAAAAATATATATTTTAATGGTTTCTATAGAAACTATGAAGACTTACGAGAGATAGCTGCTAGCAGCAGAAACAACCAGAGAGATGAGGAGACCATGGTTTGAGAAGTGTGAGAGCAAGCTGTTTCTTTTCCTCTTAATCATCAAATAAAGAGGAGGAGAAAGAATATTTGCATACAGTTCTGCAGATGTCAGTATGTTCAGATGTTCTATATTTTATTCATTCAAAAAGTTTTTTTTTCAAGTCTGTGAATTGTCAATTACAGTGAACAAATGGATTCAGCTGTCATCAGAGCTAATGACCTCTGTATCTGTTAAAAGCAGTGGAAATTATTTCATGTTTTTGGAAGAGAAATAGAGATAATAATGAACTATATGTTAATTCAAATATGAAAATATGCTGTTTGATTTCCGTTTTATCGTGTATTTCCTCGATCCAGATGGACTAGATTTCATTAGTGGTGGGGGAGAGCGGTGGTGACTCTTTCTGCAGGGTAAATCGTTACACCAGTAGGTGGCGACAAGTGACTGTGTTTATGAGTGAATCATTGAGTCGTTCATTCAACCTATTCATTCAAAAACACTGATTCATTCAGGAAGTAAACACCACTATTGTGTGTTGCTCTGAGATGTGGTGGTTAATCCTGTTGTGGCTTCGTTTGAAATATCTTTGTTGATACAGCGAAAATAGGCAAAGTAACTGGCAATTTTGTATCTAAAATGTAAGTTACTCAATTTAACTTAATGTTTATCAGTCTATTGAATAAAAACCACATCTGTGAATACTAATCACAGCTGTTCTGATAGCAACAGCCCTCCTGCTTGTGTAATATGTTAAGTTAGTATTTATATGAGTGTTTTGTTTTTTTTTTTTTTTTTTTTTTTTGATGACAGAGGGAAGCTTACAGTAGCTTATATGTCACTGTGATTTTGATTCAGTAAAATGCAGTTATGAGCCTCTGCAGGTCCAATAATGGCCTAGACCAGAACATAGTGTATCACAGCATAAGCATTATTCTACCAACACAAAAGGACTGTGACTGAGTGAATGCCTGACACTCAATACCTGTGGAAAAAGACACAATATTACATGTTATAAAGATGTTATAATGTTACATTGTTGCAATGATTATACTATGCAGTGATTCACATTGTCAGGAACGGAGGAATCCAAGTTGGCAGGCAGAGGTGAGGATCCAAATGCAGAGGAGTTGTAATGAAACAAACAAAAATGAACATAAAGCAGGAACAAAAACAAGGAAAACAAGGACCACAAGGACCACAAGGACCACAAGGACCACAAGGACCACAAGGACCACAAGGACCACAAGGACCACAAGGACCACAAGGACCACAAGGACCACAAGGACCACAAGGACCACAAGGACCACAAGGACCACAAGGAATAGCAAACACCTGCATACGCATTTACAACAACTGACAGAGAACCAGAGAAACACAAGAGCTATTTATACACAGGTGTAAACAATCTTAACAAGGGGACACACCTGGAGAAGACTAATCAACCGGGAAAACTACAAAACTACATCCATGGCCACAGGAACAGGACACAGGAATGAAGAGAGAAACAATAGGAACTAAGAAAAACATCAACATAAAAGTCCCACAGAGCACAAAACACAGAACCAGATCTGACATAGATGGTAAAACTGCCAGAATTACAAATAAGAAACTTTTTAAACATGGTGTATTTAAGGTTAAACCAGAAAGTCAGACTTTGTTCCTAGAGTTCAGATGTCTGTTTAGGTCATAAAGATTGACACATTCTAATATGAAATTCAGATAAAAAAAAAAAAAAAAAATGAAATAACAAGAAAAGTATGTCTACATTTTTTTAAATGAATGTAAAAAAAGTTTAAAACCACTAAAAAAAAAAAAAAAAAACAATGTAGAAAAATAAAATATAAGAAAATATCAATTCTAGTGATGCATTACTGCCATCTATTGATGTTTGGCCAATACTGTTGTAAGACTCACAGATTAAAGTGCTTCAGTTCATTGACAGACACAGATCTGTGCTGTTGAAACAGTGGCTAAAAACTCAAACACAGGGTCAAAACAAAGACATAAAACTCTTTTAAACTTTCCTTCGAGTGTAAGATGTTGCAATTGTTCATTTATTTGGTATAATTGCTTTCCAAAAAAGAGGACAACATCTGTGACCACATAAACAAATGAAGAAAACACACTAGGATGATACTTTATAGCAGTGGCTCTTAAACTTTTTTCTGCTGGGCCCCCCTTTTGTAGAGAAAAATATTTTCAAGGTAGTGGTGGCGTTTGAAGTAGATTGTCTGCTTTACATTTACCTGGCACTGACATTCATTTATATTTTTACAGGGCTCCTTGCAACACTCAATTCATGCCATCTAGCAGCCTATTATTCCAAGACAACAACTGATTCAACTGATAACAGACAACCCAAGTTGGGTACTGCGAATCATCTTGAGGTAATAAAATATGCCAAATTAATATATTGTTTCATTATGTTCTTATGTGACAAGTATAAGCATAATAAGCAGGGTAATTTGACAGTGGGGTCTTATATCACCCAAGAGGTTTCTTTTGCATAGTGTTGTATTATATCAAGAAATTGCAATTACCCTGCCTCTTTGTTTAAGTTTTGGATGTCTGTTGTTACACATTTGGCCAATGTATTAAATATTACGCATTGCTTACAATATTATTGTTATTTATTTTTGTTTCTTTCTAAGAAATGTATTATACTGTATGGCCAGAGATGTACAGTTACAGTTAGCTTGTACTTGCGAGGCCTTGAGAAAACTGGGAAACTTTGGGAAAGTTATAACGTATGACAATCAAGAAGATAACCTAATGTCTGTGATAAACAACACGAGTATAAAAGACTGATGAGTTGAGTGCCTCTTCGGATACTGATACATCAGTACCCCTGACGCCTAGAAGCCCAGAGCTGAAGACAAGAAACCCCAAACTGAAGATGGGAAGCCCAGAGCTGACTACACCTTTGACTCAAAAGAGTGATTATTGTATTTTATACCTTAATGATGAACTTTTATTTGCCTTTAAATTTTTGTTTACTATAAAAAGAAAAGTAACCAATTAAAAGAAATTTAATTGATTACAAAAGCTGCCAACTGTGGCTTGATTTATAGTGTTTTAAGACTTTGAACAAGAACGTACCACAGAGTAGTCTTCTGACCAAATTGTAAGTAATTTAAAATGCTTATAATTTAGGCCAGACTCGACTTACTTTACCTAACCTGAGAATAATAAATAATTAGGTTAAAGGTGTTAAGATCAAAATACACACCACAAAACAATAGAAATCTGCTAATCATGCTAATTAGCTTTGCTGCGCCTCCCTTTTTATAACAGTTTTACCAAACAAAAAACAAAACAAACAAAACAAACAAACAAATCCACATATAAAACATAAAAAACACACATACTTTTCAAAATTGTACAATCTTCTACTTGGTAAAGCAAACAAAAGTGATGCTCAAAACAGGCAACTAAGACTGCTTAACACAAGCGCCACCGCTTGTAAATACAAAAGTACATCTGGAGAATAAGTGAAGTCAACAGGAAAGGAAGAGGTTTTTGTATTGCTTTGACCCATGAACTCATTCACAGTGACTCTCTAGCACAGTAATAGACAGCAGTGTCTTCAGTCTTGAGGCTGTTCATCTGCAGGTACAGTTGACTGCTGGAGTCATCTCTGGACACTGTGAACCTTCCCTGGACTGACTGAGAATAGCTTATAGGAGAACTGGATGTACCAATATATGCAATCCATTCCAGACCTTTACCGTGACCCTGTCTCACCACAGCTGCTGCGTAGCTGCTGAAAGTAAATCCAGAGGCAGTACAGACCAGCCGAAAAGATTCACCAGGCCTTTTTACCACAGCTTGAGACTGAGTGAACGTCTGACAATGAATATCTGTGGAAGACAGAGGTAAAAAACTCAAGTCAGAAAAAAAAGTCAGAAAGATATAAACTTCCTAAAATTACACATTCATTCATAAATTATTATTTAGGAATGAGTTACAGACCATGTAAAAATAGTAATAGCAGGAGTGAACTGATCATTGCTGTCATTGCTGATTGATTCTCCTCTACAGGATCCACATACAGTCAGTGAACACAGACACACAGAAATATACAACACAGTTTTGCATTAACTCCTCCTCCAGTCTGTCAATGATTGTTACCTTTGTGTATGAAAAACAGAAATTTGTAAATATATATATTGAGCATCACTCTCCATCCAGCATCCAGTCTCTAAAAGAGGTCATTCTTGAAGAATGGAAAAAGACAGATGTTGCAAAATGTTGCCAATTTGATCATTCCATGCCTAGTTGGTGCATCATGGAGGCCATACTGCCCATACAGAGTACACACTGTGCGATTTATAATAGACCTTTATGATTGTTGCTTGTCAGACTGTACGAACATGATCCTTATGTCACACTGGGATCGCAGCCGTCATTTATGTCAGACTGTACGACAGTCAAGACGCGTTAAAAAACGGAAGCGTGCATGAAAACTTGTCCGGATTTTTACTTCATCAATAAACCCACACGTTTCGGTGACTGTGAGCTGTATTTCACGCGGGACTGAAATGGTGGCTAACAAAGAAATCTCTAGCGTTAATTTCTGAACACGGCTTGTTTTGAAAAACGAAGACAATTTGACGTTTGTAGTATGAGAAGTCACAATGCACTGTGCGTCAAATCTGACACTGCCTGAATTTCGTCGGAACTAGTGATCAAAGACTACAGATTTGTAAACCTAGGATTACAGGATCCTAGGATTAGGATTCTCAAAATTGTGTCTCAGACGACCAAATCGTGGCCAAAATCGCACAGTATGAACCCGCCTTTACTCACTGCGTCTGTCTTGCACAGTAATGCACAGCTGTGTCTTCAGTCTGAAAAATTCTTTCCCATGTAGAAACTGTGTTTTTGGACCTGTCCTGGGTGGAAACTGATCTTGTATTTTATGGAGTCTTTTCCTAATAATATTACTGCTACCCATTACAAAGATATTCCTGCCAATCCAGTGTTTCAGTGGGTAATGCAATCGCTTGATTCTGAAATCCTGCAGGAGATGGAAAATGGAAAATGATTCTGATGTTTCACAACCATAGATGGAGGTTAAGTGAGCTCAACACAGAAAACACCTTCCTGAAAACAAAAATGGAAGAATGTGTTGTTATTAGTTATGATTCAAAACATTTTTTTATGTTAAGACTTCTAATTTAGTGCTTTAAGTAAACCATCAGTGAAGCTCACAGGATGCAGCTGCTGCCAGCAGTAGAAGAGCTGATGAGAGGATCATGATTTGGTGATTTCCCCTGATGACCAACATGTCATAGTGTTACCTAGACCTATTAGTCTTACTTGTGTATAGCTTTGTGGCTGTAGCTTAAAAAAGACAAAGTTTTAACATCCAGAATGAAAATTAGGTCATAAAGTCCACAAATGGGTTTCACACCACAAAAGGTTGAGTTTCTGGAAACTCAACCTTTTAAATCACACATTTAGAACATTTAAAACATGCAATGCAGCTTATGGGAAATGTACATAACAGTTTTGCATGAACTCCATAAGGTAGCGGAAATATAAGTGACTGTATTTATGAGTGTGTCATTTACTCAAGACTGAGTGAGAAATTTACTTACATTACTCAAATCTTTTACTCAGTCAATTTGACACAACTGTACAGTAAGTTGCACTGAGGAAAACCAGTCTCAAATGCATTAAATAACATGCATCGCTTTACGCTGTAGCCTTATGAATTAGTTTGAAACATGTCTCGTTTCATGTTTAGGACAAATACAACATTCTGTCATTAAACTCTAGATGGCGCAGGCTAATAGGTCCTTTAACTCAACCTGCTCGTAATCCAACGTTATCTATAGGGCAAAGCTGATTGATTCCCTGCTGTATCAGTGGCCAATAAGCTTTGCGTGCTCAACCTTCAAAATACTTTGGTAGCATTGCCTTAGCAGTGCGGCATGCTTCAGAAACCCTCCACCTTCCCCAGCTTCAACCTGTATAGATCAGCTACAGGTAATTCATGTGCACTATATTGTACAGCAGCAGCATGTCTTACTTGCTCACAGTAGCGTGTCATGTATGTTTTGGCAGTAGCAAGTCCCGTACTTTCTCTGCAGCAGCAATAAAAGCAGCAGCAGCATAGCAGATGTATTCCACCAAGACCAAACATACAACATTGTCATATCCTTTACCATGTCAAACACTCCGAGATTGTCATGACAGAACATGGATTGTGCACTTTTCTTGCAGGATCTCACTCTGTGTCCTTCATGATTTGAGGTCTAAATCACATTATTGGAGCATTAATGTAAGTTTTTATAACACACAAACACACAATCTTCATACTTTGGGTATCAGCTGTTCTTTAGGCAGAAAAAATTACAGTTGTTTGCAGTATGTTGTGAACCTGTTTAATTACTGAGTTCCACCACAGAAATTGATACGTTTGTGGAATAAACCTATTGTTATAATGCATTCTTTTACACATATTTTCCTTTGATGATTTTGTACTCAGATCATGACTATAGTGTTGCTAGTATGGTTTTGTGGCTGTAGCTAAAAGGACACAAAGTTTTATCATCCAGAATGAAAAAGGTCACAAGGTTTTCACACCACAAAAGTGGGAGTTAATGGAAACTAATACCACACACTTGGAGCAACACAAGAGACCACATGCAATAGAAGAGAACACATGAACACAAGCATTAGAAGGACGCAGAAGTTTATGAATGACTCTTTGATTCATTTTTGTGAACAGGATGGAACATCAAAACATATACCAGATTCCCTTACAAGATTCTGACAGAGAAACTGTGGCAGTTGAAATTAATAACTTGTCAGAGTCAGATAATGGGGGCGTTTCACCTAAAGTCGTCTTTGTGAGGGTGAGATTTAAAGGAAAAGACCACATGTGCTGCTCTGTGTTCAACATCATGTTTTGTAACTGCTTGTGTCTGAGTCTCGCTGCTTTGATATGTTCGTTAAGGTTCGTTAAGGTTCGTTAAGGTAAGTGCAAGCACGTGTTTGGAAAAACATGTTAGTCTATTCTCAGATTTACTCAATTAAGTTTTCCTCTATTTTTTTAAGGCGAGAAGCAAGGTGAATGAGGAAGACAGTGTGGAAGCTCAGAAGTACAGCCGGCGTGCATGTAGGACCAACACAGCGGCCGTGATCGTTGCTCTAACCATCTTATTAGTCTTCATGGGTTCTTGGAAGTCTTCCATAATTTATCTGGGCATCCCTCAGCAGTTTCTCATAATTTTGGCACTTCTTTATCCTCTGAAATATCATTTGACAACATTGAATGGCAAAAATCAAAACCACAAAATTCTTATGATCGTAGGTCAGAAAGCAGTGAATACGACTCTTATCAACCTAAAGGCAACATAAATAGAACTCAGAGAAACTCATACAGTGGAGGGAGATGGAAAGACTGAAGGCAGAAATACAAGATGAGGTGCAATTAATCATCTTCAGTTTTATTAAAACATCACAATCATTTTAGTTTGATTAGTGGTATTTCAATTAAAAATGTAGGATATTTTCAAAAATTATTTTACAGTCATCAGGGTCACTTAATTTGATTCTGATATCATTTGCTGAGAAGACTTCAAATTACCATTTCTTGATTGTACTGATTTCCATTTATGTTTGAGTATGTTAATAGATAGCTACTTTAACAAAATGTGTTTTAGTAGTTTCTCATATGCTTTATAGTTAAACTAGTCTTATGAAACTATACATGCAAATTCACTTATTTTCTTAGAGGCAATAACCAAACACAGGTGTTTCCTGAGGGGCAACGCATCAGTAAATGTGATTTTTTTTTTTTTTTTCCATGTCTCTGTTGTTTCGATATTAGTAATTATTAATATTATTTAAAGTGATACATGTTGCTAAAATTTACCTTGCTAAGAGATAGATATGACCACACATTTCTTTTCCTTTTTTTTTTATTTAGTAAATGTAGCCTTTTTTCTATTCTGATATCTAAGGCCTTTCAGATTCAGTTTACTTCTAGGGGTATCCTGGAATAAACACTGAATGCCTTAAATTTAGTCACTGTACAGGCAATAAATATTTTCTTAAGTCGTGCTGTGTTCAGTAAGTAGAAAAGCTGCTCCCAGAAACAGAAATACAACACACACTTTAGTACTTAACAGATCAAACATCAAGTGTGCACTATTCACATTACTCTGGAAAAAGTTAATTAAGCTTTCATAGTCATGAGCTTCATGAGAATGGATCAATAAATAAATAATTCAGTGATGACAGTATCAGCAATTATATCTATTTTAGACTGTCTGAAGATTGCTTATTGGCCACTATTTATAATTCATAAAAAGAGACTTAATGATCATGAAATAATGTGTTAGAAGTAGAACGAGAGATCTAGAGAATCCTTCTACTGAGACTCATATTGTATTTACCATGACTTAAGTACATGTGAGAACAGTGCGCCCTCTTGTAAAATGTGTCAAGAATTCACTTTGTTACACAATTATCAGAAGATAGGATTATGTCAGTGAACTGAGCTTTGAGTGGCAAGTAGAGAAGACAGAAATATGAATGAAATATTTGCGCATTTAAAAAATAAGAATATCTTTTAATTACAAATTTTAAAGGTTAGAAAATTTACTGTCATTTTTTAATTATTGAATGTAATCTGGAACTGAAACTATTTGTGTTGTGAGTGACAATGTTGTTTTTGAACAAGGCAGTAACTGCTCTGTGTCACTGTGACTCTCTGGCGCAGTAATACACAGCTGTGTCCTCAGTCTGCATATTCTGTCCTTGTAGAGTCACTGTGCTGCTGGAAGTGTCTCTGCTAACTTGATATCTACTTTTCAGTTTATCACTGTAATATGTGTTACCGCTACCACATATTCTATCCAATCCATTCCAGAGCTTTTCCTGCAGCCTGTCGTATCCAGTGAGTGCAGTAGCTGCTGTCAGTCAATGAATATCCAGAGATCTTACAGGACAGAGTCAAAACCCTGACCAGGCCTTAAGACCACAGAATCAGTCTGGGTCAGTTCAACACAGTGGACACCTGGAGAAACAAATATGGCCTGACATGTTAAGATACATGGAAATATTTTGTGTAACCATATATCTATTTTAAGGGTTTAGAAACAATGAAGACTTACGAGAGACAGCTGCAAGCAGCAGAAACAACCAGAAGAGATGAAGGAGACCATGGTTTGAGAAGTGTGAGAGCAAGCTGTTTCTTTTCCTCTTAATCATCAAATAAAGAGGAGGAGAAAGAATTATTTGCATACAGTTCTGCAGATGTCACTGTTCAAATTGTTCTATATTTTATTCATTCAATAAAGTTCCTCATCCTCACAGTCTGTGAATTGTCAATTAGAACAAATTGATTCAACTGTCATCAGAGCTAATGACCTCTGTATCTGTTAAAAGCAGTTTGTTTATGTGGAAATTATTTCGTGTTTTTGGAAGAGAAATAGAGATAATAATGAACTATATGTTAATTCAAATATGAAAATATGCTGTTTGATTTCCGTTTTATCGTGTATTTCCTCGATCCAGATGGACTAGTTTTCATTAGTGGTGGGGGAGAGCGGTGACTCTTTCTGCAGGGTAAATCGTTACACCAGTAGGTGGCGACAAGTGACTGTGTTTATGAGTGAATCATTGAGTCGTTCATTCAACCTATTTCGTTCAAAAACACTGATTCATTCAGGAAGTAAACACCTCTATTGTGTGTTGCTCTGAGGTGCGGTGGTTAATTCTGTTGTGGCTTCATTTGGAAATATCTTCAGTGATACAGCAAAAATAGTTACTCAACTAAACTTAATGTTTATCAAACTATTGTATAAAAAGCACATCTGTGATTACTAATAACAACAGCCCTCCTGCTTGTGTAATATTGTTTAGTTAGTATTTATATGAACGTGTTTTTGTTTGTTTTTTGATGACAGAGGGAAGCTGACAGTAGACTATATGTCACTGTGATTTTGATTCAGTAAAATGCAGTTATGAGCCTCTGCAGGTCAAATAATGGCCTAGACCAGAACATAGTGTATCACAGCATAAGCATAATTCACACAAAATAGGGGCAGGACTGTACTGGAAACAATGGAATATTTAAATGCCCACTTTTTTCATTACCATCTTAAAATGTTAGAACGAGTTTTTCTAGTTGATTATTTTTATGCAATACAATGCAGCTGATAAGTTAATATTTATCATCTGTTTCATGTGAATGAGGAAGTGGTTTTTGTATTGCTTTGACCTCTGAACTCATTCACAGTGACTCTTCTAGCACAGTAATAGACAGCAGTGTCTTCAGTCTTGAGGCTGTTCATCTGCAGGTACAGTTGACTGCTGGAGTCATCTCTGGACACTGTGAACCTTCCCTGGACTGACTGGGAATAGCTAGATCGGAGAACTGGATGTGCTGATGTATGCAATCCACTCCAGTCCTTTTCCAGGACTCTGTCTGATCCAATGTAGATAGAGACTGCTGAATGTAAATCCAGTTATTGTACATGTAAGTTTATGAGACTCTCCTGGTTTTTTAACCACTGTTTCAGACTGAGTGAATGTCTGACATTCAGTACCTGTGGAAAAAGAAACAATATTGAAATGTTAGAAACATGTTATAATGTTACATTGTTGCACTCTTAATGATTATCTTATGCAGTGACTCACATGGTAAAACGGCCAGAATTACAAATACAAGAATCTTCTTAAACATGGTGTATTTAAGTTATAAACCAGAAAGAAAGACTTTGTTCCTAAGAGTTCAGATGTCTGTTCAGATCACAAAGATTGACACATTTAAAGAAGGAAGGCTGATTTGCATATATTAAAATCAGAGAAGCTGATGGTAATGAAAGACTGACGTATGTTTGGTCCAGATTTAGATTTTAATGGTTAATGTTATGAGATCTTCATAAACAGACCGTTGTTTTTGTATTATTAGAGATAAAAGTCATTTTTGTGTATTGTATTACATTTAATTTTAACTTCTTTAATGGGATTTTAATGTAATTGCTTCTAATTATAATATGAAATTCAGATATGAATATTATAAAATATATTACAAGAAAAGTATGTCTACGTTTTTTAAATAACACAACCTTGAAAGTTTAAAACCACTAAAAAACAATTGTAGAAAAATAAAATATAAGACAATATCAATTCAAGTGATACATTACTGCCATCTATTGGTGTTTGGCCAATACTGTTGTAAGACTCAGATTAAAGTGCTTCAGTTCATTGACAGACACAGATCTGTGCTGTTGAAACAGTGGCATTTTGAATTTTGTCTATTAACATAAAATTATTATTTTTCTACTCCACACAAAAACAGAATAAGCACTTCAGTTCATTGGCTGACACAGATCTGTGGATGAGACCCTTAATGCTGCTCAAACAGTGGCTGAAAACTCCAATCGCTCCTCTGAGACTTTATAACCTGGAGGCGATGAAAGAAAAGTGATGTAAGAGGTGATGCATTTTATTGACATTCTATTAAAACAAACTCTATTCATTTTATAACTTATTACTTTCTTAGTTTTTTAATGATAATTATTTTTGCAAATTCTTATGTTTTATTTGTTGTTTTTCTAACTGATTCAGTGCACATTAATTTGAATGTCATCAAATGAATATCAGCTGTGAATGATAAACATTTAATGGATTATTGGTTGTGAAAACTTTTGAGGACAAAACAAGATAAATACCCTAATGTGTGAATATAATGATGTTTTTGTACAGGGAGGCTTTTGGTGTCTGTCACTGTGTCTGTCTTGCACAATAATACACAGCTGTGTCTTGAGCTTGCATATTATTTCCCTGCAGTGTTATTGTGTTACTGGAGGTGTCTCGGGTGATGCTGAATTTGCTTTTCAGTGAATCCTTGTAGGCTAAGTCTCCATCATACCAGATCAATCCAATCCACTCCAGAGCTTTTCCTGCAGGCTGACGAATCCAGGCCTGTACTAGTTCACTAGTAACTGAATATGAGACTTTACAGTTGATAGTTAGAGTGGCATCAGGACGGACAGTCAGAGACTCAGGCTGAGTGAGTTCATATGAATGAATACCTGTACCAAATCAAATAATAGCTGTTAGTAAAATAGCATGAAGTTTAAAGATGGTTAAACAAGCTTTTTAGCAACAAAATGATGCATCACACAGAAAAGTAGACTAAACTTACAGGATACTACTGCCAGAAGCAACACTAAAGATGAAGAGATCATGGTGTGTTTCACAGCACAGTTTGTTCTTCTCTCCCTCTAGTGATCAGATGAATGTATAAACTGACTCATGTCTGGCTGTTTAAATATGCAACAGAAGATTTACATAAACACACTGAGCTACTAAACCAACTCTACATGCTAAAAAATATTTATGTTATGGTTCATATCATTGATTGCTCTCATTAGAGAATTTTATGACATCAAGTTTGTTTTTTGTCAGGATTTTTTTTCTGGACATTTTATATAATTTTCTTCTCCATCTACTTTAATTATTTTTCAGGGGTTGATATAACTTATATTGGAAAACTGGAAAGCAACAAAAGCAGTAGGTCAGTGATCACGAAAAGTCTAAAGGCCTCGATTTTGCCTGTAATAATGAAGCAAACTTGTGTTTGCGTCTAGCCCTCAAGGTTATGATTATCGACACAATCCTCGTCAGAAAGGCAAAGGGCGAGGTGTTGCTGTAATTTATAGTAATATTTACAGTATTAGTCAAAAGTCTTTCAAATACAATTCCTTCGAAGTGATGGTAATTTATGTAATGTTATATAAGTTGACATTTGTGCTGGCTACTGTATACAGGTGTCACAGACATCCCA
Organism: Megalobrama amblycephala; assembly: GCF_018812025.1. Lineage (NCBI taxonomy): Eukaryota > Metazoa > Chordata > Actinopteri > Cypriniformes > Xenocyprididae > Megalobrama > Megalobrama amblycephala. Next base: position 84,385 of record NW_025953403.1, on the reverse strand, counting down.
GGCTCTACCATCACCCAACCACAGCACACTTCGTCACCCGAGTTCTAATCACACACACCTGCATCCCATCAGCACAGTCATCAACAGCAGCACAAAAGGCACACGCACTCACACAGTCACTGTCCGGTCTCGTTGGCATATAGTCTTACCAAAATGCTCACCTCAAGGACTCCTTCCAAGATACTTACCTGTCTCCAGCGTTGTTCCTCGTCTCGTGTGAGTTCCTCTGTGTCTTCTCAGCTCCAGTCCATCACCAGCCTGCGATATCTGCAAGAGAAAAGACAAGTATCACTCCAGTATCCATACCTGCCACCTGTCATATCTGCCTTCACTTACCTGGACTCTGTTTGAGCTCCTGGTTGTTCAATAAACTATCTTACCTGCATTCCAGTGTCTCTGTCCCCTTCTGTATTGTAACAACAGGCCACCAGGACACCATACAGACTTTATCAAAGAATTTGCTGATTTTCTATCGGAGTTAGTACTAGCTCCAGATAAAGTCCTTGTTGTTGGTGATTTTAATATCCATGTAGATAATGAAAAAGACGCACTGGGATTGGAATTTACAGACATTCTAAAATCTATTGGTGTTGTTCACCAATAGTTGTAACTCCATTGTACTTTATGTAATCTGTAACTTTATGTGATCTAATATTGTCACATGGAATCGATATTGATGCCATTGAAATTCTGCAGCAGAGTGACGATATCTCAGATCATTATCTAGTCTTCGTGTATACTGCATTTAGTCAAGGCTGCAAAACTGCCTCCCTGCCATAAATATGGTAGAACCATCACTTCTACCACTAAAGATCGCTTTATAAATAATCTTCCTTGATCAGTTTCATCACCTTAGCATACCAGACAGCTTAGAAGACCTCGATGTTGCATCAGAAACTATTGCCTCTGTCTTTTCCAGCCATTAGATAGTTGCTCCTTTGCGCTAAAAAAGATAAGGCTTAATCCAACGCCATGGTACAATGACCACACTCGGGCCCTAAAGGTAGCAGCCAGAAAAATGGAGCGCAGCTGGAAGAAAACAAAACTAGAAGTATTTCACATTTCGTGGAGAGAGAGAATGATTGAGTACAGAAAGGCCTTAAAACTGCTAGATTTGCCTATTTTTCAAAACTTTTAGAAGAAAATAAACACAACCCTAGGTATTTATTTGATACAGTGGCTAAATTAACAAGAAATAAAGCTTCAACTTCTGATGTTTCCAAACAGCACAGCAGTAATGACTTTATGAACTTCTTTACTTGCAAGGTTGACAATATTAGAGAGAAAATTATAACCTGCAACCGTCTACTACAGTATCGCACCAGATAGTGCATTGTAGTGTTCCTGAGGAAAAATTCAATTCATTCACTGCTTTAGGAGAGGAAGAATTGTCTAAACTTGTTAATTCATCAAAATCAAAAATGTATGTTAACCCTATACAACTAAGCTATTGAAAGAGATGCTCCAGAGGTCATAGATCCTCTTTTATTTGTTAATATTCATTTTTAAGCTGGCTATTATTAAACCTCTTATTAAAAAACCACAACTCGATCCTAGAGAATTAGTCAATTACAGGCTGATCTCAAATCTTACTTTTCTGTCAAAAAATAGAAAAGCAGTTTCATCACAACTATGTTCTTTTTAGAAAGAAATAATATCTGTGAGGTTTCAGTCAGGATTTAACCGTACATAGTACTGAGACTGCTCTCATTAGAGTTTTTTGATTTGCTCGTATCATCAGATCGTGGTTGTATCTCTCTATTAGTGTTATGATCTTAGTCCTGCATTTGACACTATGATCACAAATTCTTTTAAATAGACTTGAAAATATGTTGGCATTAGTGGAATTGCATTGTCATGGTTCAAATCATACTTATTGACCGACAGTTTGTATATAAATGAAGAGAGTCATTTCAAGTTATATCATTCAAATGGATACCGCAAGGCTATACCAGGAATTGCTTTTCACTCTGCATGCTACCTTGGGAGATATCTAGGAAGCATGGCTAGTTTTCAGTATCTGATGATACTGCTCCATATTTCTTCACGCCCAGAAACTTACCAACCAAAATGAACGGAATGCATAGCTGTAAAAAAGTGACCAGTAATTTCTACCTAAATTCAGAAAAAACAGAGATTCTAATTTTTGGACAAAAAACTTCTTCAATTAACCTAGAATACTGTTAACACTTGATGGCTGCTCTGTTGCTTTAGTTAGGACCTGGGTGTGCTCTTTGAGGAAGAATTGTCTAAACTTCTTAAATCATCAAAATCAACAACATGTATGTTAGACCCTATACCAACTAAGCTATTGAAAGAGATGCTTCCAAAGGTCATAGATCCTCTTCTTAATATCGCACCTAAACTTGGAACAATCTTCCTATCATTGGGAAGCAGACACACTCTGTCAGTTTAAATCTTAAAAACGCATCTCTTTAACTTGGCATACACATAAGACATTATCAATTTATACTTTCAAATCCGTTAAAGGATTGTTAGGCTGCATAAATTAGGTCAGCCGGAACTGGGAACACTTCCTTAACACCAATGTACTCGTTACATCAGAAAAAGAATGGCATCTATACTAATATTAGTCAGTCTGACGAGGTTTAGTAGTCAACCGGATCCGGGCCGTATCCAGGTGAGACCGAGGACCTACGCCTTGGCACAACCACAACACAGCCCTGAAGTATCAGCAGAGATCGAGTCAACTATCATCCACTGTGAAGGCCTCATCGACACGACAGCCAGTGGCACAGTTCCTCAACAAACCGTCCATACCGGCGTGATGAATACGATCCTCAACTGGATGGAACTGGAATAAATACTTTGAAAGTTGCAATCCCATTGGACTTATGATAGCTACCTGAATCCTAACAAAGCACTGTTCGGCAGGGGAGAACTGGCCCCCCGACTAAGCCTGGTTTCTCCCAAGGTTTTTTTTCTCCATTTTAACACCTGATGTCACCTGTTGGAGTTTGGGTTCCTTGCCGCTGTTGCCTTTTGGCTTGCTTAGTTGGGGACACTTGACATTTGACTTGACATTTGATATTCAACAGTGCTTTGATCTGCCTGCATTGACAACATTTTCTTTAAGAGCTGCTGTGCAGCCAAAATTATATACAAGTTATCACTGTAAAGCTGCGTTTACACAATCTGCATTGTAAAAAGTGCTATATAAATAAAGGTGACTTGACTGACTTGATTTGACTTGATAAACACAGGAGCTACAATAATCCAAAACCATGTAAATCAAAAACATTTACAATACCAGACAATGAACTAAAGAAAACTCAGGGCTTACTCAGGGCTTATATCCATGTGGAATAATCAGGGAGAACAGAAACAGGTGTGATGAACTAATAAACAACCTAAGAGACTGACTAGGGAACTAAGGGTACATTTACACAACAACTATGTACTGAAAACAGAACATTTTTCCTTTGCGTTTTTCACATATAGATGACAAAAACGGTTAAAACGGTCCCTTTTCCCACAGATCCGCAAAATCAATTAAAAATGCTGTATGCCAGGCCAGTAGTTGGCAATGTCACTTTGTAAAGAAAAACTATGCACCTGTAGACTGAACATATAATTTGCATGTGCATGACATCACCATTTTCAAAAATTTGCGTTATTGTTTTCAAAAACTTGCACTTTCAAATGCATTTTCAAAAGTTTACGTTTTCAGGCCCTTAGAACTCCTTTGTCATGTAATTAAACTGCAAAAAAACATTTAAAACATCTATGGCCTGTTGCATGAAGCTAGTTGAACACACTCTGAGTTTCAGAGTTGACAAATCCAGATAAATCCAACCTGGTTTAGATCAGGATCAGCTGTTGCACAACGCTCAGTATAAACTTTCTCTGTCAACTCAGGTTTAATCCAGAGTTTGCAAAGTGCATGCACCTGAAAGTGTGACACGTGCGACAAACAGCCAATCACATGGAACAAGGAGAATGTCAGTTTGATTTACTTCAGAGAGCCGCGCAATTCATGTCTCTTCCGAAGATTAAGAGATTGTTATGAAAAATATGAAATTAAACACATTTACAAAGCAGGAATAAACACTGATGCAGTGAAAGTTTGAGAAGGCAGCTGAAAGAAAATATCTGACTATATCAATGCATGTGAATCAAACAAATAGAACAAATAATTAATATAGTTTCACAAAGAGCTCAAAAGAATAGGCTACATGTAAGCTTAATCTGTTTAAAAGTTATATATATTATGCATGTATTATATTTATTTTAATTTAAAAGTTTAGTATAATATAATAGGCCTAATTATATGAATATGTCATATGAATTATTCATAGTTTTAATTTATTTAATATAAATATAATGAATAATTAGCAGAAAAAGATGAGCAATTTTGTCTCTAAAATGTTTTCAACGTTTTGAACCCCGCTAAAAACCAATCCACCTTCATGAGCCCGAAAAAACGGAGTTTGCTCAAACTTATCTTGAACTTACCTGGGTAGAAACTGAAACCGGCTTTGTGCAACAGGCCACTGGTTTTAGTTTAAAACAGTGTCATGTAAATGGCTCCAAGGAAAACAGGAACACAGAATATAAACAGAAAAAGAGCATACATGTGACACACAAAGTTGAGAACAGAATTAATGATGAAGCTACTCTAAGGGTGCTGCTGTACTATTAAGAATTGTTTGTGTTTCTTCAGACTTTCACATTTGTATAGTCTGTTTATTGGTAAAGAAAACAAAGGTTTATGGAGTGATGCTTAAAATAGTCAACTGCTTGACACAAGCGCCACCTCTTGGAAAAACAAATGTACATCTGGAGCATAAGTGAAGTCAACAGTAAAAGGATAAGGTTTTTGTATTGCTTTGACCCTGAACTCATTCACAGTAATAGACAGCAGTGTCTTCAGTCTTGAGGCTGTTTATCTGCAGGTACAGTTGACTGCTGGAGTCATCTCTGGACACTGTGAACCTTCCCTGGACTGACTGGGAATAGTAGATATAAGTACTGGATGTGCTGATAGTTGATCGGAGAACTGGATGTGCCAATAGTTGCAACCCATTCCAGTCCTTTACCTCCTTTGTCTCACCACAGATGGCCAGGAGCTGCTGAAAGTAAATCCAGAGGCAGTACAGACCAGTCGGAAAGATTCACCAGGTCTTTTTACCACAGCTTGAGACTGAGTGAAGGTCTGACAATGAATATCTGTGGAAGAGAAAGACAAAAAGACTAAAAAGTGTAGATGTAAAGATGTAAATTTATATAAAAATACCTGTTGTAGGGGGCTTTCTAATATTAATTATACATATATTATTGTTATTATTTAGAAATGAACAAACCATGTAAAAATAGTAATAGCAGGAGTGAACAGATCATTGCTGTCATTGCTGATTGATTCTCCTCTACAGGATCCACATACAGTCAGTGAACACAGACACAGAAATATACAGCACAGTTTTGCATTAACTCCTCCTCCAGTCTGTCAATGCTTGTTTGTACCTATGTGTATGAAAAACAGAAATTTGTATAAATAAATAAAAGAAAACCATTATGCATAATGGAAGACCGTAATGGTACTGGATAAACAGATTTGTTGCATAAATGTTTCACAACATATTTCAAAAAGTTTAAATGATTATGGCTAAATTATGTTCCCTTTCGTGGGAACTATCGACGCTACGTCGGATGACGTGATGGGAACCTTCTGTCTTTTGTGTTCGTGAAGCACCTCTGTATCCAACCAATGAAAAGACGTGACGTCAGAGGCGGGTGACGTCACGGATCAGGAAGCTATAAAGCACACCTGAACACAAAGCACGCCAGCTTCTGTTGTCTTCAGCAAGCGCTCTCTGTATCTTGTCTGTCTTATTTATTGTTGTCTGTCTGATATATATATATATATTCACACAGTGATCTCTTCGTCCGAGGACAAGAGTTTCAAAGCACAAAAATAAGACAAAAGCATTATGGCGGAAAAGCAGCAGCAGTTTAAAAAGTGTACTCCTCCTTGTCCACGCTACATAGTGACAGGAGATTCACACGACATGTGTGTGAAATGCCTGGGGGTTGAGCATGCACAGGCGGCTCTCGAGGGAGCCGTCTGTGTACACTGCGATCGGCTCACCCTCAGAGTGCTGCGATCTCGCCGGGCGCTCTTTGAGGAGGGCGCCGAGGCGAGTGTTCCCCGCGGGTCTGGTCCCGCTGCTGCCGAGGCACAGCGAAGGCTGCGCTCGTGGGGTTCACAGATGGATCTAGCAGAGGGGGAAGAGACGGGCGCTGCCCTATCGCTTCCCTTACCTGCTAGACCCAGTGTCTCTCCTTTGGTGGCGGAAGCACGCGTAGCGGTTTCTTCCCCCCGAAGAGAGGCACCGATGCTTAACATATCTTCCTCCGAGGAGGTTGATGTGGAGAGCGTCGATGAGGAACCGCCATCCTCATCCCCTGCTTATGAGGAGCTATTAGAGGTAGTGACCAGGGCAGTAGAAAAGTTAAAAATCGACTGGCCCGCGGAGAAAGCTGAAAATAAACCAAAAAGTAAGCTTGATGAAAGGTTTCTTCCCGCGCGGTCACTACCTCAGCGCCGGGGTCTGCCGTTTTTTCCCGACCTCCACACCGAGGTGTCGAGGTCGTGGAAGCGGCCAGTACAATACAGACTGTACAGCCCACAGACATCACTATATAGCAATATAGTTGGGCTGAAACGTCACGGCTATGGGGCGATGCCTCGGGTCGAGGAGACGCTCGCGAGCCATCTCTCACCCGAGTCCACATCGTCCCTTAAGACCCCGACGCTGCCCACCAAGCCCCTAAAGACAACTTCCAGCTTGGTGGGCAAGGCTTATTCGGCGGCAGGTCAGGCGGCGGCATGCCTTCACACTATGTCTATCTTACAGGCATACCAAGCCGACCTGCTGGGGGAAATTGATGACACTGGGGAAGCGTCCTTTGAGGCTATTCATGAGCTCAGAAAGGCAACAGATTTAGCTCTCCGGGCCACCAAGGAGACGGCCAAATCCATCGGCCGCTCTATGGCAGCCCTGGTGGCCACGGAGAGGCATCTCTGGCTCAACCTCTCAGACATCAAGGAGAGAGATAAAAACGTTCTCATGGATGCGCCGCTGTCTCCTGATGGCCTGTTCGGCGACGCAGTGTCAACTGTCGTCGACAGGTTTCAGGAGACACGAAAGCAGACAGCGGCATTCTCAAAAATTATTCCCCGCCGCTCTCATCCCCCGAGGCTGCTGGGCGGGAGCAGCCTCGGCCGACAGCCAGCTCCTCAGCACACAGGGTGCAACAAAAAGCCAGTGTCGCCTCCCGTGCTCCCCCACAAAGATCTGGGGGGCCGGGGCGGGTGGCACAGGCGAAGCCTTCCGGAGGTAGGACGGATCTGAGGACCGTCATTATCTCCCGGAAGGCTTCAAACAAGAGGTCCTGACCTTTATAGTGCAGGATCTCTCGAGGGCAGCCCCCTCCGGGGGGATTCGGATATCGGGTCCCTCCCAGTGCCCTCAGGGGACCGTCCCGTCAACCCTGCCACCCAGCGTGCGTCAGGGCACAGCGGTCTCCGCCGATCCTCCGAGGAGGGTCGGCCAGCACGTGATTCGCCTGTCTGCCGGTGCGCCGCGTCAGATGGATGAGCCAAGTGCTCAAAAAACACCAGAGACCAGTCTCGAGAGACTGGTTCCCTTAGTAGAATATTTGGAAGAGTGGAAAAATCTCCCGAATGTTTCGAAGTGGGTGCTGCTCATGGTAGAACAGGGCTACAGAATTCAGTTCGGTTCACGACCGCCCAAGTTCAATGGGGTGCTTCCTACGGTGGTAACCCCAGAGCAGTCTCTGGTGATGGAGAAAGAAGTAACGACGCTTTTGCAAAAAGGGGCTATAGAAAGGGTTTCCCCTCCCAGCAAAATGTCGGGCTTTTACAGCTGCTACTTCATTGTTCCGAAGGATGGAGGGTTGCGTCCGATCATAGATTTACGTGTGTTAAATCGATCAGTAAGGAAGTTGAAGTTCAAAATGCTTACACTCAGACAGATCATCCCTCAGATCAGGTCCGAGGACTGGTTTGTAGCGATAGATCTGAAAGACGCATACTTTCATGTATCCATCCATCCTTCACACAGGAAGTTCCTCAGGTTTGCTTTCGGGGGCGAAGCTTACCAATACAGGGTTCTTCCGTTCGGCCTATCCCTCTCACCCCGCACGTTCACGAAGTGCGTGGATGAAGCGCTGGCTCCGCTGAGACTCCAGGGCATCCGCGTGCTGAACTATATCGACGATTGGTTGATACTAGCTCAAACAGAACAATTGGCAGTTCAACATCGAGATGTTGTTCTGTCGCACATGAAAAGGCTTGGGCTGAGGCTCAACGCCAAAAAGAGTGTGCTGGTCCCGAGTCAGGTTGCAAACTACTTAGGTGTAATCTGGGATTCCACCACGATGCAGGCGCAGTTGTCCCCTGCTCGTGTGAGTTCCATTCTCGGGGCCGTTAAAGGGGTGAAATTAGGCCAGTCACTCACTGTAAAACAGTTTCAGAGACTGTTGGGTCTGATGGCAGCTGCGTCCAACGTCATTACTTTTGGCCTCCTGCACATGAGACCCTTACAGTGGTGGCTCAGGACCAAGGGGTTTTCCCCGAGGGGAAATCCTTTTCGCATGATCAAAGTCACGCGGCGATGCCTTCGTGCTCTGGTCATGTGGAAGAAGCCTTGGTTCCTAACCCAGGGACCCGTGCTGGGGACTTCTGGTCGTTGTGTAATGCTTACGACAGATGCTTCCCTCACGGGCTGGGGGGCGATCATGAGTGGTCGCTCGGCTCAGGGTCTTTGGGAGGACCATCAGCTCTCCTGGCACATAAATCGGCTGGAGATGATGGCGGTGTTTCTTGCACTGAAACACTTCCTCCCAGACCTGAGAGATCACCATGTGTTGGTCCGTACGGACAACACTGCGGTGGTCTCGTACATCAACCATATTATCAAAATTGGCCAGTCGCATCCTCCTCTGGTCCCAGGGAAAGCTCCTCTCGCTGAGAGCAGCTTATATCCCCGGGCGGTTGAATGTGGGAGTGGACGCCCTGTCGAGGCAGGGCGCGAGACCGGGGGAATGGAAACTCCACACCGAGGTGGTGGAGTTGATATGGAAAACTTTCGGTCGAGCTCAAGTCGATCTATTTGCCACAGAGGAGTCAGCTCAGTGCCCTCTGTGGTATTCACTTCAGCACCCAGCACCTCTAGGGCTGGATGCCATGCTACAGACGTGGCCGAGGCTGCGTCTGTATGCTTTCCCCCCAGTTTCAATGCTCCCGGGAGTTCTGGAGAAGGTTCGCCAGGAGAAGGTCGACCTAATATTGGTGGCCCCTTACTGGCCGACCAGAGTATGGTTTTCGGACATAATGTCTCTACTTCACGGCTCTCCCTTAGAGCTTCCTCTCAGGCAGGATTTCCTGTCTCAAGCGGGCGGCACGATTCTCCATCCCCGCCCAGAAATGTGGAAACTGTGGGCCTGGCCCCTGAGGGGGCAAGGCTCATAGAAACTGGTCTCTCAACCGAGGTTGTGGAGACCATCCTTCACTCCAGAGCTCCCTCCACGAGGAAGTTGTACTTACATAAATGGAAACTGTTCTCTATGTGGTGTGAACAGCATAATTTGGACCCGGTCCATTCTTCTGTCTCTGACGTGCTTCAGTTCCTTCAGGAAAAGTTCTCGGAAGGTTTAACCCCTTCCACGCTGAAAGTATATGTGGCCGCTATTTCGGCTCATCATATCCCTGTAGGGGGCTCCTCGCTGGGTCGAGACCCCCTAGTAGTACGCTTCCTCCGTGGGGCACTCAGGTTGAGACCTGTGGTGCGCATGAAGACCCCGACCTGGGACCTCGCTATTGTGCTCCAAGGGCTGGCTGAGGCTCCCTTCGAGCCGATAGAGGAGGTGTCAGATAAGTTCTTGACACTCAAAATCTTTCCATCTTTCTTCTGGCTGTCTCTTCCCTGAAGAGAATCGGTGATTTACAAGCGCTGTCAGTCGCTCCATCTTGTCTTGAGTTTGCGCCAGGTATGGTGAAAGCCTTTTTGCATACCAGGCCTGGCTATGTTCCAAAGGTTCCAACGAGGGTCCCAGGTCCCATTGTACTGGAGGCTTTCTGCCCGCCTCCTTTTGCGAGTTTGGATCAGGAAAGGAAGAATCTGCTTTGCCCTGTAAGAGCATTAGATGCTTATGTCCACAGAGCTGCCCTGTGGAGGAAAACAGAACAATTGTTTGTATGTTACGGGTCCCCTAAGAGGGGGGCCCAGCATCTAAACAGCGGATGAGCAAGTGGGTGGTCGAGGCCATCTCACTTGCGTATGAGACGGTGGGGTGCCCGTGTCCTCTGATGGTGCGTGCTCACTCCACGAGAGGTATGGCCACGTCCAGAGCTCTCCTATCTGGTGTCTCTATGGACGACATCTGTGGTGCGGCTGGATGGTCATCCCAGCACACTTTTATCAGATTTTACAATCTTCACCTTAACATCACTCCGGGGGCCAGGGTGCTACAAGATAGCAGCCAGGCACTTGGAGACACGGCATAGTTGGGATTGCGTTCCCATCACGTCATCCGACGTAGCGTCGATAGTTCCCACGAAAGGGAACGTCTCGGGTTACGAGTGTAACCCCTGTTCCCTGAGTAAGGGAACGAGACGCTACGTCGTGTGGCCGTATCTCCTGCATACCTGGTGCGCTTGCTTCAGACATTTTACAGAAGCTGGCGTGCTTTGTGTTCAGGTGTGCTTTATAGCTTCCTGATCCGTGACGTCACCCGCCTCTGACGTCACGTCTTTTCATTGGTTGGATACAGAGGTGCTTCACGAACACAAAAGACAGAAGGTTCCCATCACGTCATCCGACGTAGCGTCTCGTTCCCTTACTCAGGGAACAGGGGTTACACTCGTAACCCGAGACGTTTTTAAAGCATTTTTGGATGGATGGATGGATGGATGGATGGATGGATGGATGATGGATGGATGGATGGATGGATGGGCTGTCACAATCCTGGATTTGTCTGGATTTTATTTTAAAATGTATTCACAGTTCCCATTTTTTCTGTGGTCCCTTCCTGTGTTTGGTCCTTGGCTGTATCCAAAAACCTAGGCAGCTGACTTGTTACTTCACTGCCTTATCAGGCAATGACTTGTAAGGCAGCGTTTGAAGGCACCTCACAAAACTGATTTCAGACAGACTTCTGAGGCAGCAACAGCAAAATAGAGAGCTTTGATAAGAACTAAACAAATACACTGCTCAAAAAAATTAAAGGAACACTTTTTAATCGCAAAAATAACATCAAGTCAGTTAAACTCCTGGGATATTGATCTAGTCAGTTAAGTAGCAGAGGGGGTTTCAGCTGCTTTGGTTTTAATGAAATTAACAACAGGTGCACTAGATGGGCAACAATGAGACGACCCCCAAAACAGGAATGGTTTTACAGGTGGAGGCCACTGACATTTTTTTCCCTACTCATCTTTTCTGACTGTTTTTCACTAGTTTTGCATTTGGTTAGGGTGTCACTACTGGTAGCATGAGGAGATACCTGGACCCTACAGAGGTTGCACAGGCAGTCCAACTCCTCCAGGGTGGCACATCAATATGTGCCATTGCCAGAAGTTTTGCTGTGTCTCCCAGCACAGTCTCAGGAGCATGTCAGTCTTAACCCATCAGCAGGACCGGTATCTGCTCCTTTGTGCAAGGAGGAACAGGATGAGCACTGCCAGAGCCCTACAAAATGACCTCCAGCAGGCCACTGGTGTGAATGTCTCTGACCAAACAATCAGAAACAGACTTCATGTGGTTGGCCTGAAGGTCCGATGTCCTCTAGTGGGCCCTGTGCTCACTGCCTGGCACTGTGGAGCTCGATTGGCATTTTCCATTGAACACCAGAATTGGCAGGTCCGCCACTGGTGACCTGTGCTTTTCACAGATGAGAGCAGGTTCACCCTGAGCATGTGACAGACATGAAAGGGTCTGGAGATGCCGCGGAGAACATTATGCTGCCTGTAACATCGTTCATCGTGACCGGATTGGTGGTAAAACAATAAAACAACATCTAAAACTCTGTTAATTCTCAATAAGAACTTCAGTAGATGTGTGACAGAAATAAAGTCAGTCTGGTTAGTAATAAGTGAAGTGGGTAATGCTGTTTGTGGAGTTGTTTAATCAGATCTTGAGAGATTTAATATCTTCTTTTAACTTAAGTTGATTTAATCTTTTTCTGTTCTTGTTTCTCTTTCCTTCAGTGATTCCTGAGGGTATAGGTTGTGATTTGGAACACAGCCTCTGAGTGTTGACTTTGAGCGCTGTGTTAGGGTTCAGAAAGAAGAAGATTAAATTTGCAGGGTAATTCACAATTTATTAGGGAACAGATCAAGGAATAACAAAACAGCAGCAAGGGCGACTGGATAATGTCCACAGTCAATGACGGCCGATAGCAAGACACAGTCCATGGAACTTAAATGCCCAACCAAGAGCAGTCTGCAGCTCAGGAGGTCAAGGATGATGGCAAACGAGACAGGGGAGCAATGGGCAGAGATGGCAGGTGGAGCTGGGAAGCCAGAAGATGAGCACAATCCAGCAGCCAGGGAAACAGGGAGAATGGAGAGAAAAAATAAAAAAGGAAAAAGTAAAAGAAAAACTAAACTGACTATTCTGAAGGCAAAAAACCACGAAAGAAAAGAAATAAATAGACAATAGACAGTTGAACGCATGACGCAAACACCACAACAACATGTACATGGCAAACGAACACAAACAACATACACCGAAGCGCGTGACCAGACAAACAAGACAGCCATGCATTCTGGACGAACAGCGGTACAAACAAACACAAGGTAGATCAAACCGCCGTCCTGACACGCTGTTAATTTACGGTATATTCCTGTAGGCTACTTTCTTGAAAACGTCAAATATTACCCAGAATGCATTTTCTACAGTATATTACTGTTTTAATAGAAAACAGCATGTTACTGTCAAAATTTCTACAGCAATTTTTACAGTGTGTTCTTTAGGTAGAAAAAATTACAGTTGTTTGTATGTTGTTAACCTGCACTTACTCTGGAAAAAGAAGTTAATGGTTAATTAAGCTTTCATAGTCATGAGCTTCATGAGAATGGATCAATAAATAACAATTCAGTGATGACAGTATCAGCAATTATATCTATTTTAGACTGTCTGAAGATTGAGTTCTATTTATAATTCATAAAAAGAGACTTAACTATCATGAAATAATGTGTTAGAAGTAGAACGAGAGATCTAGAGAATCCTTCTACTGAGACTCATATTGTATTTACCATGATTTAAGTACATGTGAGAACAGTGCGCCCTCTTGTAAAATGTGTCAAGAATTCACTTGTTACACAATTATCAGGAGGCAGGATTATAACATATAACTAAGTAACATGAACTTAATAATTGTCAACATGAATGCAACTATTTAAGTTGATCCAACATATTGTTTTAAGTAAGGTGAAGACACTTTTTAGACATAATAAAACTGCATTTCTAAGTAACATGATCTTACCAAGCACCGCTTGTCACCATGATGGTAACTCTCCAAAAACCCACATTAACACATTAACTCTTCTAAATTAGCATAACAAAACCCTAATTATTGCTAAATCTCCCTTACCATTAATCTTGTGCAAAAAACATTATATAACACTTAATTTTAGCATTTACTCTCACTTTCAAGTGCCATGGGCAAAGCATGATGGAAAATATAAATCCCAGCCCTGTTAAAAGAAGTGTTCATACAACTCAAAACAATGAAAAACATTTACACGTCATCAGAATGTATTTTACATTAACAGAACTTAAAATTAAATACATTTTTGATTAACTGAAAATGTTAAACTGTGACAAGTCATGATAGTATATCGAATTAATAGGCATAATTTGTGTGTCATCCAAGCTCAATAAAATAACAATTACAAGTAAAAAGTCTAACAGCATTTCAGAACTTGATTTTTTATTTCACAACAATATATATATTTAAGTAATGACTAAAGGTCCCCTGAATTAGTTTTTAGAGTGTAGAGAAGACAGAAATATGAATGAAATATTTGCGCATTTAAAAAATAAGAATATCTTTTAATTACAAATTTTAAAGGTTAGAAAATTTACTGTCATTTTTTGATTATTGAATGTAATCTGGAACTGAAACTATTTGTGTTGTGAGTGACAATGTTGTTTTTGAACAAGGCAGTAACTGCTCTGTGTCACTGTGACTCTCTGGCGCAGTAATACACAGCTGTGTCCTCAGTCTGCATATTCTGTCCTTGTAGACTCACTGTGCTGCTGGAAGTGTCTCTGCTAACTTGATATCTACTTTTCAGTTTTTCACTGTAATATGTGTTACCATCACCACATATTCTTCCAATCCATTCCAGAGCTTTTCCTGCAGCCTGTCGTATCCAGTTAGTGCAGTAGCTGCTGTCAGTCACTGTATATCCAGAGATCTTACAGGACAGTGTCAAAACCTGACCAGGCCTTAAGACCACAGAATCAGTCTGGGTCAGTTCAACACAGTGGACACCTGGAGAAACAAATATGGACTGACATGTTAGATACATGGAAATATTTTCTAGAACCATAAATAGGTAATTTTTATTATGAATTATTTCTGTAAAAACTATGGAGACTTACGAGAGACAGCTGCAAGCAGCAGAAACAACCAGAGAGATGAGGAGACCATGGTTTGAGAAGTGTGAGAGCAAGCTGTTTCTTTTCCTCTTAATACTCAAAGAAAAAGGAGGAAAAGGGATATTTGCATACAGCTCTGCATATGCAACCCAGAAAATATGTATCTACATATTTTTATAAATGATTTTGTATTATGTTTTTTTTTTTCTGTTTTATTTACATTTCTTTCAGAAGACAATGTTGGAAGTAATGATGGGTGTGCTGTGCTTATTAGGAAATTACATTTTAATATTGTCTGTGATATGTACAGTTGGCTACACTCTCAGAAAAAAGGTATGGCACTGTCACTGGGGCAGACAAAATTGAAAAGGTACCTTTGTACCCTATTTGCTTACCCCTAAATGGTAAATATTAGTACCTTAAAAGTACATATTAATGTCTTTTCACTTTTGTCCCTTAGAGAATACTGCCCCAGTGACAGCGCCAAACCTTTTCTTCTGACAGTGTATAGAACAAATTTTAATGATAAATTCATTCTTGATAAATTTTGTTGTTGTTTTCAATATATTCACTCAAGATCATTCAGGGCACCCATTAATAAATTCTGGAGGCAGAATTAAATAATAATATATCATGAAATAGAGATACGTACTAGTTAAACACATCAGGAGAAAAAATAAGAATGGAATGTCTGCCATTTCAAATGATGCAGGAAGACCAACTGCTACAGTGTCACTGAATACTGCTGGTAGAAATACTATTATGTCATTTACATTTGGGTGGAGCTTTAAAATCTGATACTATATTAAGATCTAATGGCACTGTTGATGAGTCTCTACCAACACAATCCCTTCTGCATTTCTATTATATTTGTGTTAAGAATGTTACAATGTAAATGAATAAACTTGAATGAAAATGTTCAAAAGTTCCAAAGAAAATGTTTTAAATGTCAGTAGTTTTTGTGTGTGTTTTATGTTTCCACTCAGAATAAGAAGTATAACAGAATAAACACTTCAGTTCATTGCCTGACACAGATCTGTGGATGAGCCCGTTAGTGCTGCTCAATCAGTGTCTGAAATCTCCAGTCGCTAATCTGAGACAACAGTAACACTGGGTCAAAACAAGCTCAAAACTGAACTTTACTGACCAACAGACTTTATAACCTGATGAAAGCAAAGAGATGCAAGAGGTGATGGATTTTTATTGACTTTCTATTGACAAATAATGCTTTATTAGTTTTTGTTAATGGTGGTTATTTTAGCTAATTATGTGTTTTATTGCAAGTAACTATAAACACCCTAGCAACCACCTAGCAACACCGTAGTGACCACCCCAGGTACCTTAGCAACTGCCTAGCAACACCCTAGCAACCACCCAGGTTACCATAGCAACAGCCTAGCAACCACCCAGAACACCCTAGCAACCGCCTAGCAACACCATAGTGACCACCCCAGGTACCTTAGCAACTGCCTAGCAACACCATAGCAGCCACTTTAAAAAAGCTAAAGTAACTTATAGCAAGCAAAATTTTCTGAGTGATACCAGTCCACAGTCTGACTTGTGATGCAGCCTGGAATCATGATCACACCATGTTGGTTTGTTTGGCCAGAAGAGGACTGGTCCCCCAACTGAGCCTGCTTTCTTTTTTCTCTTTCTGTTTTTTTTTCAGTCACCGATGTTTGGGTTTCTTGCCACTGTCGCCTCTGGCTTGCTTAGTTGGGGACACGTAATATTCAGCAATATTTTTGACTGTTCTGACACTATTGGATGAGAACTGAGCTGAGCTGGATGATGAGCTGAGCTGGCTGTTTTCTCCAGAGCTGATATATAGCTGAACTGAACTCATTTCATATTTCATGATCTTTACACAGTTATTGAACAGAACTGAATCAACACTGAACTGTCTTCAGCTGAACAATGACACTATTTTCTTTTTAGAGCTGCTTTACAGCAGAATTTAACTTTAACCACTTTTCCAGGGTCGGTCCGAATGTTTCTCATTGCACAAACGTTCCATTCCGTGCCAATCCAGGCCAGCTGGTACGGTTACAGTTTCATTTTCCACTGCGGAGCTGATAACGGCCGCTCTTTGAAGTGTAATATAAAAGCATCAGTCATTGCCTTGGTAACGCAACAGTTTACTGATGATATGAGATGTAAATAACTATCGCGTTATGGAGGATAATCAAATGTTTCTTTTAACTTTATTATTAATTTGTGTTTACGTCATGCAAGTAGAGCGCTAGCCAGCTACAGAGAGAAGCCAGACAACAGACGAGTGACCAATCCTGAGTGGCGACGTCACATCATGGATACTACCAGCACAATTCAGCTTAGACAACCGTGCCAAGGACTGCCGGAAAAAAAAACATTCACAGTATAAGTTAAATTAATTCGATATTACACATAATTTGGTAGTAAAATTTAAAGTGTTGCACATGTAATTGGTGCAAGGATGAGTATATGTATTTTATAAAAATACACTTGATTAGAAACATCACCATTGCTAAATTGTGTTGTCTGTTGCATAGGGACCGACACTTAGAAGCAGGCACGTGCACACATAGACATAAAAGGGGGCTTGAGCCCCTGCCCTTTTTCTTCCTCGAGAGAAAGTGCCCTTTTTTTCTGGATTTTTTTTTTTTTTTTAATAAATGAATAAATATTCCTGTTTGCGCACAGCTTTCCTGTCAAAAATATATTTACTGAATAATAATTTAAAAAAATAATAAATACTATATATCAGGTCGGCTTTGTTGAGTTCAGATACCCTCCCTCAGCAACACGCCATTCATTCCCGCATGCGCGCACGCGCCCCGCCCCACCTCATGTTTGCTGCTGGCTGAAAACTTGTGACAACTATTCCCGGGAAAATACAACTGCTGTCTGGCGATGAGAAGCGAAAAAGAAAAAAGCCCTAGATGGATCCATCCCGTGCATTTCTTTCAGGTAGCCTATGCATGTTCACAAACATGTGAAATTTATGAAACTATTTAGCCTAAGGGTGAGATTATTTATACGTTTAACGCCGCGTTAATAGTTTGACCACCAGCAACGCATCTGCCTGATTTGATACTAATGTAATTTATGTCATTTTATAATTTTAATTATTGTAATGTGCTATGCATTGCGTTTTGAACCATGTTAAAGATATAGGACTGTCAATGCCAGACGAGGAGCATCTATGAACCACATTATTAGACAGTTTTCTAAGGATGCACAAATTATTAAAACTATTTAAAAATCATAATACAGCATTACATAATGCTATTCTTAAATATATGCTTACACAGGAGAATACATCAATAAAAGTGGCTGTAGTATTTCTATCAAAAAAAAAATGTCGAAAAAGTGGCCGAATATTATTATTTAACTAATAATATATTTTTAATTATGGTTGTTGGCTTTGATCTTGGATTTGATCGTGCTGTGCTGTGTAACAACAAAAATCAGCAGGCTTTTGGCGCCCTCTGCAGGCATTTGTTATAATATATAATGTATTTATAACATTTCAGGGGAAAAAACTCTTGATGTGTTTAAATATGCAGATTAGCTTGTTTTGGGTAATTAGAAGAAATCTACAGATGCAAACAGATGGATGGTAGTAGGCTTAAAACAAACTCCATCTAAATGTGTAGGGTTAGGGTTAAGTTTTCTTTCCATTAGAGTAAAAGTAATGGAAGCAAAAATGGACCAAAATCTTAAAATTGTCCACTACATGGAAGAAGTATTCCAATAACACCAAAATAATTAAAACGATTTACTGATTTGTGCAAAATAAACAAATTATTACTGAAACTATGTCCCTTTCCTTGGTGCAGTCATTTATTCTAAATATATAGCTAGGCTACTTGAAAATAGTAGTGTAGAAAACATGCACATTGTGGCATAGTTTCCTTTGCTGTTGCCTGCTCTTGTGATAAACCTAGTCAGTACTAAAGAAGAACATGGTCTCTGTGTGAACTGATTATTTTGTAGAAATCAAATCAAAAACAATTCCGTGAGTGTGAGGGAATTAAAATAAATTGGTAAGGAAGTCAGAGTTGTCTTAATATATTTAAGGGTTTATTATTATTTTTTAAATAAATAATTATGAGAAGTGCCCTTTTTTCCACTTGAGCCCCTGCCCTCCAAAATGTCTGTGCACGTCCCTGCTTAGAAGTTTACTTAAATGTGCAATGTATTATGTGTTAAATGTACAAAAAGTGCAAATATCGCTCTGTAAAAACTTTACTTACAATTTTTCAGCACTATGTTGTAATTGTGTCTTACTGAATCAAAAGGTCTACACAACCAACACTTTCACCAAATATAGGAAAGAAGTCATGTAAGTAGACAAGTGGTCAAGTGGAAAGACAGCATTTGTGGGTATTGGAAGAAGAATATGCAATTTCCGATGCAGCCAGTGGGTAAGAAAATACATCGAGGGGGTGATCCAATTTTTATAGAAAAATAATTTGTAATGATGATGATAAAGATGTTTTTGTACAGGGAGGCTGTTTGTGTCTGTCACTGTGATTCTCTGGCACAATAATACACAGCTGTGTCTTGAGCTTGCATATTATTTCCCTGCAGTGTTATTGTGTTACTGGAGGTGTCTCTGGTGATGCTGAACTTGCTTTTCAGTGAATCCTTGTAGTCTAAGTCTCCATCACTCCAGATCACTCCAATCCATTCCAGAGCTTTTCCTGCAGGCTGACGAATCCAGGCTGTACTAGAACTAGTAACTGAATATGAGACTTTACAGTTGATAGTTAGAGTGGCATCAGGACGGACAGTCAGAGACTCAGGCTGAGTGAGTTCATATGAATGAATACCTGTATCAAATCAAATAATAGCTGTTAGTAAAATAGCATGAAGTTTAAAGATGGTTAACAAGTTTTTTAGCTACAAAATGATGTATCACACAGAAAAGTAGACTAAACTTACAGGATACTACTGCCAGAAGCAACACTAAAGATGAAGAGATCATGGTGTGTTTCACAGCACAGTTTGTTCTTCTCTCCCTCTAGTGATCAGATGAATGTATAAACTGACTCATGTCTGCTGTTTAAATATGCAACAGAAGATTTACATAAACACACAGAGCTAATAATCAACTCCACAAGCTCAAACAACAAGAATATTGGGATTACATGAAGAGGCATCATCACACTGTCCTGAACTTTTAGTTATTATTGATATGAAGTTCATTAGCAGAAAATGTAAACAGTTTATTGTGACTGTAAGTGATTCAAACTCAAAATGTAAAATGTATTCTTCGATTGAATTTGCCCTGATCAGAGCATTTATGCCAATTAAAGTTATACATTAAATATGTCTTGTTCTTTTTTATTGCATATATTAATTATATTTGTGTTATTATTTTATTGATGTTACATCTGACAGCAACAACAGCAGTAATAATGTATGTTTCTGTTGGGTCATCATCAGAAGCATTTGCTTTTCTCACCTGTTCAGTGAATTGAAATAAATATTAAGTTTTAAAATTAGCATGCAGATTGTCTGATCTGGTTTCTTCAATATACTTGTAACAGTGCCTGTCTTGTTATTGAATAAACTTAGCTAACAATGTTGAATATTAATAATCAGCATAAGCGCACTAGCTGTCCTGACAGCTGCTAAAAAGACGATTGCGTTGAGATGAAAACCTCTTCATTCACTTTCTGTTAAACGATTCTTACATATATTTTTTTTATTTGATTTTTCTCCTGCTTGAGTTCTTTTGACTTCTTTCTTGTGATTTTGAAATGCTTTGTAATGTTTTGTTGTTTTCTGTTCTTTTCTTTTCTTTCTTCTTTTAAAAATGAAGCAAGAAACATTAATCCTATACAATACCTCTGATCTGCTGGACTCGCCTTTGGAGAAGAGCTTTTGTTGATTTTGTACTCAGAAAATGTAAGTATTACTACTAAAGATAAGATTATTGAACTGCATTGCTAGCACACACCAACACTTACACACAATAATAATGATAAATGCTGACCAATACTTAATTATATTACTTTTTTTAATGAAAATTATGTTTTTGCAGTCAAGCAATGAATTAATGCATGATTAATAAAATAATTATATGTTATTTACTGACAACAATAGGAAACATAAATGAGTAAAAGAATGAATATAAGTAACCATCACAATACATAAATAAATATACAATTCAACAACACATGAAACTAAGCTTTTTTTTTTTTTTTAACTTATTGTTATCTCAACATAGCTGTGCCAATTCTGCAGATGAAGCAGCTGACCACCGCGAACACCTTCGCCTGTCTTTGCCATCCAAGAAGATGTGCGGGACAATCTGGCTGGCGCTGTGTCTTCTCCAATCATCTGTGTGCTCTCCATGAGCATTACTACCTATAAAACATTTAAACAGATTAAAACGTTTTACAATTCATGTCAGCATTCTGTTTCTTGCCATATTTCATTTAATATTTGTACAATTAAATGCTAATTTCTGTTGTAGCATTATTACTTTAGTGGTGTGGTGGCCTAAACCACTGAACTGGTAAGCAGAAGGTTGCTGGTTTGATCTCCGTATCCGTCACCGTCCTTGAGCAAGACTCCAGGTTACTCCACATTGATCATCCCTGTAATAAGAGCACTGTAAGTCACTTTGGATAAAAGCATAAATGTAAATGTGATTTTTGTAAATCCTTTTTTCTTAGTGTCTTGGGCACAAACACTCAATAAAGCTACTTATTTCTTAAAGTTTACGTTTTCATGGTACTACTATAATATAAATACATACATACATTTCATACAGTTTCTATTTGTGGGCATAAAGGCTTAGTTCACCCAAACATATAAATTCAGTCATTATTTACTCGCCTTCAGGCTGTTCAATCCCTGCTCATTTCTTTTTCCCTTTTTTTCCCCACAAATGCTGCCGTCACCTTGCCTTGCAGGTCCTGCTCCACCACAAAAGCTCTGCAGAAAACATACAGACATCAAGAATAAGAAAAGTGCTGTAATATAATTTACAATAATTAAAATAAACTACAACTTAAGTTTTAAATTGATTGATTTTTATTCATTTCTGTAGTATCCTCACTCAAAGCCGTTGATGGCAGCATTCCTTCATCAGCCTCTCTCCACCGGATAAACACACATGTGATCATTTGTCCCTGTAACATCCAGACAAGACTCAAGCTTCCTCTGAGATTTATGTGCTCAATTTACATGTTGAGGTAGTTGATGATGTGTTAACTCACTTTTTATCCAACACAAATGTTCCTTAATTTATCAACAGTACTAACAGACAAATAAAATAGATAACTTATGTCTAGCTACTTGTACATTTGTTTTTTTGTTTTTTTTACATTACTTGCATTCATGTAATGTAAGCAGTGTTGACAACAGTGAATTCTACATAATAGTACACACACATCACTCAGATGTCTATTTCATGTTGTGATGTGCTCATCATCTGCAATATTTATTGAATATTTTCCTGTCAGGTGTTAAATAAACATTTAGAAACCGACTTTATGATGTATATGGTTTAGATTTCATGTAAATCCACTTTGGAGACGAACGTGTGCTTACTGAAGCTCCCCTGTTAGCTGTACATAATAAAACATGTTTGTAAGTTTTAAAAATAGCCATATGTTTTAAATTAACCAAGGAAAAAAATAAAAAGGCCATTTCATTAATCCTACAATATCTCTGATCACAAAGGCAGACAGTGCCCTCTATTGTAATATCAGCAGTATTCTCATTAAAAGTAATTTCTAGATAAACTCTAAAAATAAACTTTACTGAGACTGCACACAGCAAAAAGAAAGAAAGAAAGAAAGAAAGAAAGAAAGAAAGAAAGAAAGAAAGAAAGAAAGAGCCAGTTAGCCAGGTCATATTTCATTAGAAGTTACGACAGGAAGAACATTTTTAGAAATAAATATATAAATAAATAACAATTGTGGCTTCTAATGAACTAGTTGCATTTAAGTTAAAAATGTTATTTCATCTAAATGAACCCACTTGACTGTCTTAGGTTACAGCAGGGTTACACCAACAGAGAAAGGTCTGCAGCTCATTTCTCAAACATTTGTTTGGCTGGAAAACACTGATGTTTCACACTTGTACAATATAAAAAATAAATAAATTATGTCATTCAAAAAAAAAAGAAAAAAAAAAACATTTGAAAAGTTATTTTTGTATTCCTATATGGGGACTTTCTCTTATTCTTTTCATTCAAGATGTTTTTGAACAAAGCTGCTTGTGCTCTGTGTCACTGTGACTCTCTGGCGCAGTAATACACAGCTGTGTCCTCAGTCTGCATATTCTGTCCTTGTAGAGTCACTGTGCTGCTGGAAGTGTCTCTGCTAACTTGATATCTACTTTTTAATTTATCACTGTAATATGTGCTACCATCACCACATATCTCTCCGACCCATTCCAGAGCTTTTCCTGCAGCCTGTCGTATGAAGCCAGTGCAGTAGCTGCTGTCAGTCAATGAATATCCAGAGATCTTACAGGACAGAGTCAAAACCTGACCAGGCCTTAAGACCACAGAATCAGTCTGGGTCAGTTCAACACAGTGGACACCTGGAGAAACAAATACGGACTGACATGTTAGATACATGGAAAACTTTTGTATAAAAATATTTATAAAAAACATTATTCTAAATTATTTCTATAAAAGTATGAAGACTTACGAGAGACAGCTGCTAGCAGCAGAAACAGCAAGAGAGATGAGGAGACCATGGTGTGAGAAATGAGAGAGCAATCTGCTTCTTTTCATCTAAATACTAAAATAAAGAGGAAGAGGAATATTTGCATAGAGTTCAGAGCAAAACTTAGCATGCAGCAATCAGGTTGCAGAATGAAAATCTGTCACAAATGTTTCATACCAAAAAGAGTGAGTTGATGAAAACTATTGGCACACATTAAGGGAACAGAAGCACAAAGGAACATGCATGCAATAAAAGAAAGCAGATGCTTATTAATGACACCTGCTGATTATTAAATATACACATAGTCTAATTTTTGCTCTTCACATCACCAAACAACATTATGCTACTAGTGTATTAAGAGAGACAGCAGCCAATGAGGATTCTCTCTGATGTTTAGTGAAACGCTGCTGCTGTATCTGAAATCGCATACGGTAACACTTTATTTCGTTGGTTCACTTTAGACATTATACTGACTATAAGTAACTTTGACAGCTTATTCTACTAACCCTAACACCTAACCCTAAACTATCAGTTTACTAACAGTCTACTAATATTTTAATGAGAGTTAGTTGATATGTAGTTGCAAAGTTACTTAGATAGTAGAGTGTCTAAAGTTTACAAAGTAAAGCGTGACCTTCTCATATTTCCCTACTATATAATAGTTAAAAAAACAGTGTGTGAAAAGTGTAATATGTCTAAACTGACAGTAGTCATAAAAAGTAGACAAAAGTATCCGGATGACCTACAAAATTCTGAGGTGCACATCCAGTGGACTCTTTACTATCCCATGAAGCCACAGGAGAGGATTTGTGAACGCCAGTGAATTGACCAACTCACGCTGGTAGGTCACATGACAATGACAACATGGCAAATGTAGTACGTCTGGATTGCATTCATTCTGCACACAATCAAACATACAGAATTTACTTTTTTAACATTTGTAAAGTAATTACTTGTTCAAAACAAGTACCTACTCAGAGGGCCTGCAACGTTTTCTCACACTACCAATTCATACATGTTTTACGAGGTGGCTAATTCGTACGAATTCATACAACCTCACTCATACGACCTCCCTCATACGAATTCATATGATTTGTATAAACCCCAGTGATGGGTAAGATTAGGGGTGGGGTTAGGGGTAGATAATTCATACGAATTCATATGATTTGTATAAACCCCAGTGACGGGTAAGATTAGGGGCGGGGTTAGGGGTAGGTAATTCATACGAATTCATATGATTTGTATAAACCCCAGTGATGGGTAAGATTAGGGGCGGGGTTAGGGGTAGGTAATTCATACGAATTCATATGATTTGTATAAACCCAGTGATGGGTAAGATTAGGGGCGGGGTTAGGGGTAGATAATTCGTACGAATTTATATGAATTTGGCAAATCGTAAAATATGTACAAATTTGCAAAAAATCCTCAACAAAGACCACCAGAATCAGTCAAGTCTTCTGTACAGACCTCTATGGCCAGCTTCGACTCCTGCCCTCCATACTGTATGTCAGTGTGATGTATCCCAAACTAAATTTTCTGAGTGATACCAGTCCACAGTCTGACTTGTGATGCAGCCTGGAATCATGATCACACCATGTTGGTTTGTTTGGCCAGAAGAGGACTGGTCCCCCAACTGAGCCTGCTTTCTTTTTTCTCTTTCTGTTTTTTTTCTGTCACCGATGGAGTTTGGGTTCCTTGCCACTGTCGCCTCTGGCTTGCTTAGTTGGGGACACGTAATATTCAGCAATATTTTTGACTGTTCTGACACTATTGGATGAGAACTGAGCTGGATGATGAGCTGAGCTGGCTGTTTTCTCCAGCGCTGATATATAGCTGAACTGATCTCATTTCATATTTCATGATCTTTACACAGTTATTGAACAGAACTGAATCAACACTGAACTGTCTTCAGCTGAACAATGACACTATTTTCTTTTTAGAGCTGCTTTACAGCAGAATTTAACTTTAACCAC
The DNA here is from genome assembly GCF_018812025.1 of Megalobrama amblycephala. Taxonomy (NCBI): domain Eukaryota; kingdom Metazoa; phylum Chordata; class Actinopteri; order Cypriniformes; family Xenocyprididae; genus Megalobrama; species Megalobrama amblycephala. The sequence goes on along the minus strand of NW_025953403.1, from coordinate 59,083 downwards.
TTTTCCAGGGTCGGTCCGAATGTTTCTCATTGCACAAACGTTCCATTCCGTGCCAATCCAGGCCAGCTGGTACGGTTACAGTTTCATTTTCCACCGCGGGGCTGATAACGGCCACTCTTTGAAGTGTAATATAAAAGCATCAGTCGTTGCCTTGGTAACGCAACAGTTTACTGATGATATGAGATGTAAATAACTATTGTGTTATGGAGGATAATCAAAAGTTTCTTTTAACTTTATTATTAATTTGTGTTTACGTCATGCAAGTAGAGCGCTAGCCAGCTACAGAGAGAAGCCAGACAACAGACGAGTGACAAATCCTGAGTGGCGACATCACATCATGGATTCTACCAGCACAATAGAGTGCCTCAGGGATGACGCATTTTTGTAGGCAAAATCCGGAAGCATTTTAGGAATTCCGGTTCCAACGCCATAAAGTCTATGGGTTTTTTGAATGGGTTTTTGCTAAATCGCCTGAAATAAGTTCTGTAGTTAACAAAGCCTCTAAATACTTTCACGTTTTGATCTATGACATAAAACACACCAGTTATAACCCACTTGTGATTTTTTTAAACTTTTACTATGTCTTAAAAACGGCGGTTGCTAACAAATTGCTAAAAGGGACTACTTTCTTTGGCGGGGACTTTAGACGTCATTTAAACGGGACATTTGGACAGCATTTCTCATGAAAAAGTGGATAAGTATTAATAACAGTGCAGATCATAATCAGCAAACATGTTTATAAATAAAGTTGTTTTTTAAAATACAGTTTGAGGAAGCTTGGTGGTGACGACGTTGATCCGCGACTATGGTGTGCTGTAGTCCGTTTATAGCCTACTGTTAGCCTTTTATATCTGATGACTTTATTTAGGCTTCAAAATCTATAAATGTTGTGTTCACTTGTAAAGATTATCTTGATAGACAAAACGTGTAAGTGTCATAACCCTTTGTTAAACACAGAGCTTATTTTCTGCGATTTTCCAAAAGTCTATGGGAAAAATGCATAGGCTTTCAACCGAGGGACCCCGTGCGCCGCTAACTTCCGGGGCTGCGTTCCACTCCAGTTTTAGACACGCACTCGCGAACTTCCCTACACACTTCCCCTCGGGGGAATCCCTGCCGCCATTTTGAAGTGCGTTCCACTTCGTGAAGTGGACGAGGGAAGTTTACATGGACAGACCCTCGCTCCCTCGATTTTAAGCGAGTCTACTTCACATGTAGACTTCAGGCAGCTCCATAACCCACAATGCAACACGATTATGACGTCACCGCATATCGCGTTTAATTTACCCTACCACAAACAATTCTATGATATATTAATTATTTTTTTAAACATTTAAAACACACATATATACATATAGAATGCTGTATTAAACAAATTTGTAAGAGGAAAAAATAAATAATAAATCAGCTCGATTGCGGATTCCAAGTGATCAAGGGCTTAGGACGTTCCAGTTCAGCCCATTGCAAAGGTTCCGCCAGAAGTGGCCACTCATGCAACGTAAGCAATGACGTACATCCGAGTCAACGAGACCGAGGGAAGTTAGCGAGGGAAGGGCATTTAAAAACCGAACTGGAACGCAGCCTAGGTTGGCCTACAAAAACGCGTCATCCCTGGGGCACTCTATTCAGCTTAGACAACCATGCCAAGGACTGCCGGAAAAAAAACTTTCACAGTATAAGTTAAATTAATTAGATATTACACATAATTTGGTAGTCAAATGTAAAGTGTTGCACATGTAATTGGTGCAAGGATGAGTATATATATTTTATAAAATATACTTAATTAAAATCATCACCATTACTAAATTGTGCTGTCTGTTGCATAGGGACCGACACTTAGAAGTTTACTTAAATGTACAATGTATTATGTGTTAAATGTACAAAAAGTGCAAATATAGCTCTGTAAAAACTTTACTTACAATTTTACAGCACTATGTTGTAATTGTGTCTTACTGAATCAAAAGGTCTACACAACCAACACTTTCACCAAATATAGGATAGAAGTCATGTAAGTAGACAAGTGGTCAAGTGGAAAGACAGCATTTGTGGGTATTGGAAGAAGAATATGCAATTTCCGATGCAGCCAGTGGGTAAGAACATACATTGAGGAGGTGATCCAATTTTTATAGAAAAATAATTTGTAATGATGATGATGATAAAGATGTTTTTGTACAGGGAGGCTGTTTGTGTCTGTCACTGTGATTCTCTGGCACAATAATACACAGCTGTGTCTTGAGCTTGCATATTATTTCCCTGCAGTGTTATTGTGTTACTGGAGGTGTCTCTGGTGATGCTGAACTTGCTTTTCAGTGAATCCTTGTAGGCTAAGCCTCCACCAGAGCTGATCCTGCCAATCCATTCCAGAGCTTTTCCTGCAGGCTGACGAATCCAGGCTGTATAATAGCTAGTAACTGAATATGAGACTTTACAGTTGATAGTTAGAGTGGCATCAGGACGGACAGTCAGAGACTCAGGCTGAGTGAGTTCATATGAATGAATACCTGTATCAAATCAAATAATAGCTGTTAGTAAAATAGCATGAAGTTTAAAGAAGGTTAAACAAGCTTTTTAGCTACAAAATGATGCATCACACAGAAAAGTAGACTAAACTTACAGGATACTACTGCCAGAAGCAACACTAAAGATGAAGAGATCATGGTGTGTTTCACAGCACAGTTTGTTCTTCTCTCCCTCTAGTGATCAGATGAATGTATAAACTGACTCATGTCTGCTGTTTAAATATGCAACAGAAGATTTACATAAACACACAGAGCTGATAATCAACTCCGCATGCTAAAAAATATTTATGTTACGGTTCATATCATTTATTTCTCTCATAGAGAATTTTATGACATCAAGCTTATGTTTTGTCAACATTTTTTCTCTACAGCACATTTTACATATCTCCATCTACTTTAATTATTTTAATTCAGGGGTTGATAAAACTAATATTGGCTTATTGGAAAGCAACAAAAGCAGTAGGTCAGTAATCTGGTTCTGTTGGACCTGCATCTGAAAGTCTAAAGGCCTCGATTTTGCCTGTAATAATGAAGCAAAACTTGTGAACTCAGAAAATAAAAAACACTTGAAACAACTCTTGCATTTTTATATTCAGAGGATTTTTTCTTTTTATTCAAGATGTTTTAGAACTGCTTGTTGTTTATTACTGTTTTCACAGTAAGATGCTGATATTCATTATTATATTTTGCCCTTGTAGAGTCACTTTCACTTGTAGACTCCTGGAAGAGTCTCTGGTTAATTGAAACATATTTTTAGTTTGTCACTGTAAAATGTGTAGCCATTACCACAAATCTACATATCAAAAATATGTGTTGTGTTAAAGGAGTCAGATATGCATTTGTGCATGTGTTATAAATTTAACAGTAATATAATAGGCTTTAATAATGATGTGACAGATGGTATATCTTCTCATTGGACTGTATTTTGTGGATTTTTTATTCTCTGCTGCCACCTGTTGAACTCTAGTGACAAGAGATGAAACACTCAAGTGGTTTTTGTTCAGCCGTTCAAGAACTTTGTGTCACTGTGTTTGTTTTGCGCAGTAATATGTGGCTGAGTCTTCTGTTGTCAGGCCCGACAGTTTCAGATATACCATATTCTTTGAATTATCTCTGGTGATTTCAGTTCGTCTGTTGAAGGCTTCAGCATAGTCATGGCTGTTACCATTACTATAAACACGACCAATCCACACGAGAGGTTTTCCAGCTTGTTGTCTGATCCAGTGCATGCTACAGCAGCTAAAGCTGAACCCGGATCCTCTACAGGACAGAGTCAGAGTTTCTCCAGGCTTTTTCTCAACTGTGCTTTCAATGGACTCCATACTTTGACATTTTAAACCTAAAAGGAAGATTGAAACGACTGATTTCATTTGAAACATATATGTATTAGAACTGACAATAGAAATGTGTTTCATGAGGAAACTCACGGTGTACGCTGAATGAGAGCAGCAGTAAGCAGAGTGAACTCTTCATCTTGAAAGTGGTGATGTGACGCTCCAGATCCAATCAGAAGCACATAAATACTGAACAAACATACAGGAGTGTTTGATTTGCATTGGAGGGTCACAAGATACAATCATGACTGAAGGACTAAACTACACTGTAAAAAATTACCGTGATTTTAACAGTAAAAGACTGTAAAAATGCTGCGGTGAAAAACTGTTAATTGGTTTACAGAAAGTTTCCGTACTATATACAGTGAATAACTGTAATAGATCTACCGGTACATTTAATGTAATTTTACGGTAAAATACCATTAAATTCACAGTTTTTGAAAGTGAAAAATAACAATTCATTGTAAAATTTAGTGAAAAACCGTAAATTGACATTCCCACAATTCCCTGCGTGACACTTCACATTTGATATATTTTTGTTGAAATAACTCTGTTTCTTCTTAGTTTTTCTCATTTTTTTCTAATCAGTTATGTACATTAGGGTTTTATGTTACATCTAATGTTGTTAAATTAATGTTTATTGCATTTTTAAAATTTCATGCATGTTACCATGATGGTGTTTAGTGTGTGTGTGAATGACACTGTGTGCACCTTCTTTATGTTAGTGTTGTCCTTCTCAGCTTGTGGAAAAGCTGCTTGTGATGAACTTTGATTCATCATGTGACTCTCATCACCACTGTGTTTGGTGACTGTCAGTGTATTATAAAGGTACAAAACAGATATTAGTACTTCATTAGAATATATACTTCATTTAAGAATATATTGCGATGTAAATTGAATGAAGTGTGTGGCTGTTTTAATTAATTTGGTGATATATGATTAATGTTATTGTTTTTACCTTATCTGTTTGGAATTTGTTATGTGTTTTGTAATTATGTGAAAATTTTAATACGGCCATCTTGGCCAGGACTCCCTGGAAGAAGAGATTTCTTTTTATCTCAATGGGACCTTCCTGGAAAAATAAAGGTTAAATAAAAAAAAATAAATAAAATTAGGTTGGTAAATTAACATTATATCAGTTAATGAAATATGTTATTTTTCCGTAAATTTTACTGGGATTTTTTTTACAGTGTATTTAAGAACAGTATGACGTGAATGTGAATATGTACCTTTCTGTTCACTGTTATATGTCACAATACACAATAAGAAAAGTTTTTCTGCATTTTATTTTTTGTTTGTTGATCACACGTGCTCATGCTGTTTGCAGTCAACTAGATAACATGATATTTATTCATGCTGCTTGAAAACTGAATCAACAGAAAAGAGAATAAAAAAAAATATTCTCGTGTGGGAACTGGTGCATGTTAATTTTATATTTCTAAATAATTATTAGTGCTGCTCAATCAGTGGCTGAAATCTCCAATCGCTCCTCTGAGACAACAGTAACACTGGGTCAAAACAAGCTCAAAACTGAACTTTACTGACCAACAGACTTTATAACCTGATGAAAGCAAAGAGATGCAAGAGGTGATGGATTTTATTGATGGATGGAGAGAATTTTAATGTCATCAGATGAATATCAGCTGTGAATGATGAACATTTTATGAAAATTGGTTTTGAACTTTTGAGGACAAAACGATCAATACCCTAATGTGAATATGATGATGTTTTTGTACAGGGAGGCTGTTTGCGTCTGTCACTGTGATTCTCTGGCACAATAATACACAGCTGTGTCTTGAGCTTGCATATTATTTCCCTGCAGTGTTATTGTGTTACTGGAGGTGTCTCTGGTGATGCTGAACTTGCTTTTCAGTGAATCCTTGTAGTATAAGCTTCCACCACCCCAGATCACTCCAATCCATTCCAGAGCTTTTCCTGCAGGCTGACGAATCCAGCCTGTACCATAACTAGTAACTGAATATGAGACTTTACAGTTGATAGTTAGAGTGGCATCAGGACGGACAGTCAGAGACTCAGGCTGAGTGAGTTCATATGAATGAATACCTGTATCAAATCAAATAATAGCTGTTAGTAAAATAGCATGAAGTTTAAAGATGGTTAACAAGCTTTTTAGCAACAAAATGATGCATCACACAGAAAAGTAGACTAAACTTACAGGATACTACTGCCAGAAGCAACACTAAAGATGAAGAGATCATGGTGTGTTTCACAGCACAGTTTGTTCTTCTCTCCCTCTAGTGATCAGATGAATGTATAAACTGACTCATGTCTGCTGTTTAAATATGCAACAGAAGATTTACATAAACACACAGAGCTAATAATCAACTCCACAAGCTCAAACAACAAGAATATTTGGATTACATGAAGAGGCATCATCACACTGTCCTGAACTTTTAGTTATTACTGATATGAAGTTCATTAGCAGAAAATGTAAACAGTTTATTGTGACTATAAGTGATTCAAACTATCAAAATGTAAAATTAAGTATTCTTTGATTGAACTGGTCGTGATCAGAGCATTTATGTTTAAACATATGTCTTAGAGATTTTGTATTATTTATTGCATATATTAATTATATTTGTGTTATTATTTTATTGATGTTACATCTGACAGAAACAACATCAGTAATAATGTATGTTTCTGTTGGGTCATCATCAGAAAGACTTGCTTTTCTCACCTGTTCAGTGAATTTAAATAAATTTTAAGTTTTAAAATTAACATGCAGATTGTCTGATCTGGTTTCAGCAATGGACTTGTAATGGTGCCTGTCTTGTTATTGAATAAACTTAGCTAACAATCAGTGGCGTAGCGTCTGGGCATGCAGGGTATGCACATGCATATGGGCACATATCTATTATTGACCGGTATTCACATTTCTGTCATTATAAATTGGCTTTCTGAAACTTATGCATGCAGTAATGTAAGTAGTACAGAATTTTAAACGGCTACGTCTGCACATTTTAATATACTGCACAAGATGTGAATAAATGTAACTGGTACACTCCCTGGGGTGGATACTTATTATTCAACAAAATAAAACATGATGGAAATATATTTAGAGAAGAAACTTGTAGTAAATTTATTAAGCATGTGCATTAAAAAAGTCTGTGACAGAATAATTCATTCATAACTGGAATAATCTTCAAACTCATCGCATCTATGATCGTTCTGAAATTCCAAAGCCCGAGTCAAATCGGTGGAATTCAAACTTGGACTATGTTGAAAAGCCGTTTTTTTCAAAGTCATAATGATGGAGGAGCCCGGTAACACTTTAGAATACTGATCCTTCATAAATGAATAACTACACAGGAACAAATGAATAATGCATTATTAACACTCTAGTAACTACTATTAACTAACAAGAAACTCTGATGAATGAATTAGTAAGTAATAGTGCTAAACACAGCTGCTAAAAAGATGATTGCGTTGAGATGAAAACCTCCTCATTCACTTTCTGTTAAACGATTCTTACATTTTTGGATGTGATTTTTCTAGAACTGTCTCCTGCTCGAGTTCTTTTGACTTTTGAAATGCTTTGTAATATTTTGTTGTTCTTTTCTTTTCTTTCTTCTTTTAAAAATGAAGCAAGAAACATTAATCCTATGCAATATCTCTGATCTGCTGGACTGGCCATCACAAAGGCAGACAGTGCCCTCTATTGTAATATCAGCAGTATTCTCATTAAAGATTAATAACTTTACTGTGACTGCACACAGCAAAAGAAAAAAAAGAAAAAAGAAAAGGGGGGGGGGGGGGGGTTACAGCAGCAAAGAAAGGTCTGCAGCTCATTTCTCAAATATTTGTTTGGCTGTAAAACACTTATATTTATTGCTGGAAGTGTCTCTGGTAATTTGAAATCTACTTTTCAGGTTATTACAGTAATATGTGTCACCGCTATAACATATTCTTCCATTCCAGAGCTTTTCCTGCAGCCTGTCATATGAAGTCAGTGCAGTAGCTGCTGTCAGTCATTGAATATCCAGAGATCTTACAGGACAGAGTCAAAACCTGACCAGGCCTTAAGACCACAGAATCAGTCTGGGTCAGTTCAACACAGTGGACACCTGGAGAAACAAATATGGCCTGACATGTTAGAGAAATTAAAACATTTTTTTATAACCATGTTTAAGAATTTTTTATTATGAAGTATTTCTATAGAAACAATGGAGACATGACCGTAGGAACAACCAGAGAGATGAGGAGACCATAGTTTGAGAAGTGTGAGAGCAAGCTGTTTCTTTTCCTCTTAATCATCAAATAAAGAGGAGGAGAAAGATTATTTGCATACAGTTCTGCACATGTCAGTATGTTCAAATGTTCTATATTTTACTCATTCAAAAAGTCTGTGAATTGTCAATTACAGTGAACAAATGGATTCAGCTGTCATCAGAGCTAATGACCTCTGTATCTGTTAAAAGCAGTTGATTTCATGTTTTTGAAAGAGAAATAAAGACAATAATTATATTAGCTAAATCAAATTATACAAAAATATGGTGTTCTTTTTTCGGAAATTTGATTTCCGTTTTGTCATGTATTTCCTCGATCCAGATGGACTAGTTTTCATTAGTGGTGGGGGAGAGCGGTGACTCTTTCTGCAGGGTAAATCGTTACACCAGTAGGTGGCGACAAGTGACTGTGTTTATGAGTGAATCATTGAGTCATTCATTCAACCTATTCGTATGTTTCTTAATATTATATCTTATTCCTAATGTTTATCAAACTATTGTATAAAAATCAATATCACAATTGTGACTTTGTTCTGAATTGGCCTATAATCACGTCTGTGATTACTAATTACAGCTGTGCTGATAGCAACAGCCCTTCTGCTTGTGTAATATTGTAGTTAGTATTTATATGAGCGTGTTTGTTTTTTGATGACAGAGGGAAGCTTACAGTAGCCTATATGTCACTGTGATTTTGATTCAGTAAAATGCAGTCATGAGCCTCTGCAGGTCAAATAATGGCCTAGACCAGAATAGTGTATCACAGCATAAGCATAATTCACACAAAATAGGGGCAGGACTGTACTGGAAACAATGGAAATTTAAAATTGCCCACTTTTTTCATTACCACCTTAAAATGTTAGAACGAGTTTTTCTAACTGATTATTTGTATGTGATGCAATGCAGCTGATAAGTTAATATTTATCATCTGTTTATGTGAATGAGGAAGTGGTTTTTGTATTGCTTTGACCCTTAAGTCATTCACAGTGACTCTCCAGCACAGTAATAGACAGCAGTGTCTTCAGTCTTGAGGCTGTTCATCTGCAGGTACAGTTGACTGCTGGAGTCATCTCTGGACACTGTGAACCTTCCCTGGACTGACTGGGAATAGTAGATCGGAGAACTGGATGTGCTGATGTATGCAATCCACTCCAGTCCTTTTCCAGGACTCTGTCTGATCCAATGTAGATATAGACTGCTGAATGTAAATCCAGTTATTGTACATGTAAGTTTATGAGACTCTCCTGGTTTTTTAACCACTGTTTCAGACTGAGTGAATGTCTGACATTCAGTACCTGTGGAAAAAGAAACAATATTAAATGTTAGAAACATGTTATAATGTTACATTGTTGCACTCTTAATGATTATCCTATGCAGTGACTCACATGGTAAAACTGCCAGAATTACAAATACAAGAATCTTCTTAAACATGGTGTATTTAAGTTTAAACCAGAAAGAAAGACTTTGTTCCTAGAGTTCAGATGTCTGTTCAGATCACAAAGATTGACACATTTAAAGAAGGAAGCTGATTTGCATATATTCAAATCAGAGAACTGATGGTAAGAAAGACTGATGTATGTTTGGTCCAGATTTAGATTTTAATGGCTAATGTTTGAGATCTTCATAAACAGACTGTTATTTTTCTATTATTAGAGATAAAAGTCATTTTTGTGTATTGTATTATTTTTCATTTTTCATTCTTTCTCTGGATTTTAATGTAATTGACTTTAATTATAATATGACAAACCCCATTTCTAGAAAAGTTGGGATATTTTGTAAAATACAGTAAAATCAAGATTCTGTGATTTGTTAATTTTCTTGAACATTTATTTAACTGACGAAAGTACAAAGAAAAGTTGGTCAGTGAAACATTGAAAATCATTGAAAAGTGTATTTTGTAAATATAAACAAATTTTGATTTTGATGGCTGCAACACACTCCAAAAAAGTTGGGACAGAGGCAAAATAATAGAGAAAAGGTTATAGAATATCAGAGTTAAACAATTTTGAAACAGTCCACAATAAGCAGGTGAATTGGTAATACGTGAGGGGATCGTAATTGGGTATAAATTTGGCACTTTGTGCCAAATTTCATGACAGAATTGTCAGACAAATCAAAAATCACATTTCTTAATTCAAGATTGCAAAGTATTTATGTCTTTCGCCATCTACCATGTATAACATTGTGAAAAGATTCAGGGAATCCAGAGAAATCTCAGTCCGCATTGGGTCAGGCAAGAGACCTCTGTTAAATGTGCGTGACCTTCAAGCTCTCAGATGGCACTGCATGAGAAACCGTAATGCTGCTGTGTTAGAAATAGCCACATGGGCTCGGGAGTACTTTGGAAAACCATCGTCACTTAACACAGTCTGCCGCTGCATCAGGAAATGCAACTTGAATCTCTGTTATGCAAGGAGAAATCTATACATCAGGGGCCTCATTTATAAAACTTTGCGTAGATTTCATCCTAAAAGTGTACGTACGCGCAAAAGCTAGATTCTGCGTACGCACAAAAAAAATCTGATTTATAAAACCATGCGTACGCCAGATCCTGCGCACAAATCCCTTTATAAATCCCAGTCAGCGGAAGATTGTGCGTACGTGCATCTCCACCCTGTCTCCTCCCCGAAATCACCATATATGGAGCTTACAACGCCTAGTTTTACTATGCATAACCTCATCTGCATATCATTTCCATACATGTTCCCATCCACGTGACATCCACGGTTAACACCGTCAAAGGTACAAGACATTGGAAAATATTAGATATGGACTATAAATGCAATTTGTGCCACACATTATGTTGATAAAGATAATCCAATATCCTCTTTGTTTTAGAATAAATATATCAAAATATCCATAAAAACAAAATTGTATAAAATACTTCAGATAAAGGTTTTAGAATAGAGATGATTCATTCATTTCCACTGGCCAGATAGTATTTGAATAGTTTTAAACAATTCAAATCAAATTTATGCAGTTTTGCTGATAAGGTGAACATATCTTTTAGGAAGTTTATAGGCTATTATTTATAGGCACTTATTTATTGCAGTGTAAATACAATTGTCTGAAACGGCGCGTCACTGACAAAGTATTTTTAAAAGAAAACATGCAAATCGTACTCGGTTACTAACGTAACCTCGGTTCCCTGAGATACGGAACGAGTACTGCGTATGGGGAAAAGTCTCCCTTTTTCACTGAAGCCTTTTCAATAACGCAGTGTAACTGCATCGTCATTGGTTCACTCATGAGAAGTTGTTGAACCAATGGCGGCGCGGCATAGCTGCGCGGCCTATGACGACAAAGCGCGCGAATATTCCCGCCGAAAGGGGCGGAGTTTAGTGCTATATAAGCGGGCGTTTCGCCATAGGATTTCAGGCCAATCGACTGAAGCGACGACCTTGAAGCCGCAGCCTCGTGGCACGGCAAGTAACGCAGTACTCGTTCCGTATCTCAGGGAACCGAGGTTACGTTAGTAACCGAGTACGTTCCCTTTCGATACTTCACTCGTACTGCGTATGGGGAACGAATTCAACCGCGCCGTGCCACGGCAGGGAACGACTGGACATGTTTGGGACGCCTAGGGGGGTCCACGAAACTAATGAGAAGGCCGAAGCCGTCGAACCCATAGTTACACTACAAGAGGAGATTACTCCTGAACCGGTTTGAGGCGGGGCTCGAAGAGGCCGCTGCATCACACCGATAGGACCCGAGCTTGTAAAGTCGGAACGTCCAACTGGTAAAATCTGACAAAGGTGGACGGCGAGGACCAGCCGGCCGCCTCACAGATGTCTTTGATAGAAACTCCACTGGACCAGGCCCATGAACAGGCCATACTCCTAGTGGAGTGAGCTCTAACTCCTATGGGGCATTCTGAACCCATGGAGGAGTAACAAAGAGCTATGGCGTCGACAATCCAACGCGAGAGGCATTGCTTTGAGACCGGAGACCCTTTGGTGCGGCCGCCAAAGCAAACAAAGAGCTGATCTGATAGCCGAAAGGGCTGTGATCGCTCTACATCAGTTCTCAATGCCCTAACAGAGCAGAGCAACTCCAGCTCTTGCTCTTCTGACGAGACAGGGAGCGCAGAGAGGGAGATGACCTGTGCTCTGAACAGGGTCGAGAGCACCTTGGGGACGTAGCCATGCCTGGGTTTCAATACGACTTTAGAGTCGTTGGGCCCAAATTCAAGGCAAGCAGGGCTCACAGAGAGGGCCTGCAGATCGCCGACACGTTTTACCGATGCTAAAGCCAGTAGCAGAGCGGTCTTAAGCGTCAGGGGCTTGAGGTCAGCTGAGCACAGCGGCTCAAAGGGATGCCCTTTGAGAGCCCTAAGGACCATAGATAGGTCCCAGGTGGGAACAGTGAGGGGGCGAGGAGGATTCAATCACCTAGCACCCCTCAAGAAACGCACCACTAGGCCGTTTCTCCCCACCGACTGGCCAGCGATAGGAGAGTGAAACGCTGCGATGGCTGCTACGTAAACTTTGAGCGTTGAAGGGGCTCGCCCTGAATTCAAACGCTCTTGGAGAAAGGACAGTATCAGAGATACGTCACACTCCGCTGGATCTATGTTGCGTGCAGAGCACCAATCAACAAAGATTGACCATTTCTGGGCATAGAGACGTCTCGTAGACGGAGCTCTCGCCTGAGAGATGGTGTTCAACACGTCCCCGGGAGGTTAACCGGCTCCCGTCGAGGGACCATAAGTGCAGAGCCCAAAGTTCTGGCTGTGGGTGCCAAATTGTCCTGTTCGCCTGAGAGAGAAGGTCTCGTCTCAGAGGAATGGGCCACGGGGCTCTCGTGGAGAGCCTGAACAGCTCTGAGGACCAAACCTGGCTCCTCCAGAGCGGGGCCACCAGGAGGACTCTGTGCTCGTCTTTCTTGATACGTCTGATAACCTGAGGAATCAGAGCGATCGGGGGAAATGCGTAAAGAAGGGTGCTGGGCCAATGGTGGGCCAGCGCATCGTCCTTCCTCGAGAAATAAGTTGGGCAATGAGAATTGTCTTCTAAGGCGAAGAGGTCGACCTCTGCCTTCCCGAAGAATTCCCATATTGTGAGAACCGTCTGGGGGTGGAGACCTCCCTGGTGATTTATGTATGACACCACCGTCATGCTGTCCGATTGGACTAGGACGTGGCGTCCCGTCAGGTGAGCCTGAAAGAAGTGAAGGGCACGTATCACTGCCAGCATCTCTAGGCAGTTGATATGAAGATGGCTCTCCTCGTGTGACCACGAGCCGAAGGCCGGTCTGCCCTCGCAAAGAGCGCCCCAACCCGAGTTGGATGCGTCCGTCGAGAGCACCGTCCTTCGCGACGCCGCCTGAAGGGGTACGCCACGCTTGAACCACTCGGGGTTCAACCAGGGCTTCAGGGCTGATAGACAGGCCTGATTGACCTTGAGACAGAAGCGGCCATGCCGCCAGACATGGGGGGGAACCCGAAACTTCAGCCAGTACTGCAGAGGCCGCATCCGAAGAAGGCCGAGCTGTAGAACTGGGGAGGCGGAAGCCATCAGCCCTAATAACCTCTGGAAGGACTTCAGAGGAAGGTAGGCTTTGTTTGTGACGGAAGCCGCGAGCTGCTGAATGGCCAGAGCGCACTCTGGCGAGACTACTGCCGTCATGCGGACAGAGTCGAAAACCGCTCACAGGAACGAAATGCGTTGGCTGGGAAGCAGCGAGCTCTTGGATAGGTTGACCCTGAGTCCCAGGCATTCTAGATGGCTGAGGAGCACAGATCTGTGAAGTTCTAGCTCTGCTCGCGAGTGGGCCAGAATGAGCCAATCGTCGAGATAATTCCCATCTCAAGAACCGCCTGTGGTGGGGGGCTATCTGGATGTGAAAGTAGGCATCTTTCAGGTCCAGTGAGCAGAACCAGTCCTCGTGACAAATCTGTGCGAGGATCTGCTTCAGCATCAGCATCTTGAACTTCCGTCTCACGAGGGAGTGGTTCAGGATCCTGAGATCTAAGATGGGTCTGAAACCGCCATCTTTCTTGGGGACCAGAAAGTAACGGCTGTAAAAGCCTGACTCGCTCTCTGGAGGAGAGACTATTTCTATAGCCCCTTTCCTGAGCAGCGCCAAGACTTCGGTTCGGAGAACGTGAGCGTTGTCCGAAATCACCGAAGTTTGAAGCACCCCGCCGAAGCGTGGGGGTCTTTGGGCGAACTGGAGCGAGTAGCCCTGACTTATGATCCCTAGGACCCACTTTGACAGCCCGGGGATGGCCCGCCAAGCCTCGACCCGGGTGGCAAGAGGTTGAATGACATCGGCTGACAGCCCGCCTGAGGGGGGGCTGTACACCGAGGGGAGTGGAAGAGGAAATTTGCCCTTTATTAGAAAAGGTAAAAATGTGTTCGTCGTGAAAACGGCGGTTTGTGTGGGCGCAACATTTGTGGGCCCATCTGTAACACTGAGCATCATTCCCACGCCCGGATGTGAACGAGGCGGAGGGGAAACTGCGCAAAGGAGCTTTGGGGGTGGTCCGGCCGCAGCGAGACATTCCCCCGTCCTCTTCCTTCCTCTTAAATCAGGATGACTTGGGCGTCACAGGGTCCAGCGCAATCTTGGGCCGGGGTCCCTGGCGTCTCGGGAAGGAGCGTCTGGCAGAGTGAGAGCGCTGGCGTTGCTCCTTTGGCGGTGCTGCCTGGGAGGCAGAGGGGGCATGCTTGCTCTGCTGTGCCGGCGCAGGCCTGGGTCGGCTTGAAGCAGATGCGGAGCTGGAGCGTTTTGGCAGGAAGTGTCTCTTCGCCTGAGACGACTTCTGCGCTGCGGTGAATCGCTCGGTGAGACCCTCTACCGATGGCCCAAAGAGACCAGAAGGCGAGACAGGGGCGTCTAAAAAGGCCATCTTATCCGCATCCTTGATCTCAGTCAAGTTGAGCCATAAGTGGCGCTCTAAAACCACCAGGCTGGCCATGGACCTTCCAATGGCCTGGGCTGTGGCCTTCGTGGCTCGCAGGGCTAGGTCAGTGGCGCTGCGGAGGTCCCTGAAGGCGGGTGCATCAAAGCCGGACTCGTCCATAGAGCGGAGAAGCTTGGCTTGAAACACTTGGAAAATGGCCATAGTGTGGAGAGCCGAGGCAGCTTGGCCTGCGGAGGCGTAGGCTCGCGATGCCAGGGTGGAGGTAGTCCTGCAGGGCTTTGAAGGAAGGGCCCTCTTAGATTTTCAGCCCACAGCCGTGGGAGGACAGAGGTGAGCTGCCACTGCTTCATCCAGGGGCGGCGGGTGCTTGTAGCCCTTTTCTTCAGCGCCGTCCACAGTCGTGAGGGCTGAACGGTGCGTGGTGTGCAGGCGGGCAGAGTAAGGAGCGCGCCATGACTTGGTCAGCTCCTCGTGTACCTCGGGGAAGAACGGGGCAGCACGTTGACGAGGGGCCTGGCGTCTTCCCGGCAGGAACCACTCATCTAGGCGGCTCCGTGACGGCTCTTCCGGCGGAGCCCAATCCAGGTCTAGCTCCTCCACAGCTTTTGAGAGGACGCGGAGAAGTTCGCCGTCCATGCCCGAGCCGTGTTCAATGGGCTCCAGCGGAGACGGGGGGCGGGGTCGTCCTTCTGCTTCGGAAGCCGCGAGAGACATGGATTCATCTAGCGGCTCTTCATCCGATCCACCGAATGAGACGAGGTCACTTGCATGTACTGAGGGACGCTGCTCAGGGTGGGAGAATCTGACGGGCGACCGTTCTCTGGTGGGAGAGGGCGAGGCACGAGGGGGCTGGGCCAACGTGAGCTCGCTCAACTCCGGGCGCTGGGACGCTCTACCCCGCTGTCTCTTCCTCGCAGGCTCGCGGCGGGAAGGGGACGGGAGGGCGCGAGCAGCAGGACTGCCTCCGGCAAAGAAAGCAACCCGCGAGCGCAGAGAGGCCAGACTCATGCACTCGCAGTGCGGGCATGAAGCGTCGGTGAGCGCGGCTTCCGCATGGGGCTTACCCAGGCATCCAACGCACTCATCGTGTCCATCGTTGTCCTGCAGAGGGGCTCTGCAGGTGTCACAGGAGTGACATGGCATTTGAAGCAACGCCGGCTCCGTGAAAACGGCGATTGGGGGGGCTCTTTTAGAGCGGCGAGGATCGCGGAAGCTCTTTTAGAGCGGACAAATCCGCTAGGAATGCTCTTAGAGCGGTATAGAACCGCGAGGAAAACGCTCTCAGAGGGGGCACCGGATGGCGGCAGGAGACGGCTGAGGCGGCGGCCGGAACAGGAAGCAGGCGGCGGGCATCTTGAAGATGGCGCTCGGGGCAGTAGTCCACGAGGGTGCCGGCGCTGTAGTAGTCCGGCGGCTCAGCTGGGTCTGGGGCCTCTTCAACGGCGACGAGAGCTGCTTCTTCCAGGCGGCGAGCTTCTTCGACTTCAGCGCGGAGATCAGCGAAGAGATGTGTAGTCGTCGCTGAAGGAGAAAGGACTGAAATCCTATAGCGAAACGCCCGCTTATATAGCACTAAACCCCGCCCCGTTCGGCGGGAATATTTGCGCGCTTTGTCGCCATAGGCCGCGCAGCTATGCCGCGCCGCCATTGGTTCAACAACTTCTCATGAGTGAACCAATGACGATGCAGTTACACTGCGTTATTGAAAAGGCTTCAGTGACGGGGAAAAAGGGAGACTTTTCCCCATACGCAGTATGAGTGAAGTATCGAAAGGGAACTTACCGTTTTCCTCAAATGATATCCTTCAAATGGTAATTATTTGAAGATCCTTCACATGAACACCTCCTGCAGCTGTGGTTGTACAGTAAGATATTATTGGACCTATTCAAACTGGACAACGGACTGTTCAACCACCGAATCCAGCAGTGTCTTCCATAATATCGAAGTTAAGTGTGCATCACTGATCGTCATTCTCGAAAAAATATTTTGTCATAACATCTGCAGTGTGGTTTAAAGAGGAATTATTGTGCTTCCAGCGCTCCTCGCTGTCATTAAAACAGCGTGTCACTGGAAAAGTGATCGAAAGTAGCACATCTACTATCTCAATTCATATCACTTTTGTCTCCCCTGGGGGGGAGCATCCATTATGATGATATGTTATATACGCACATAGCTTTTTATAGCCCATTCATTAAAAAAAATTAGTAAATTCAAAGTATTTGCACCTGGTTAAGAATGCTGATAATGATAATTCAGGTTGATGCAATTTGATTTATTGGGTGATGTAATAGGATAATTTAGAAGTTTTTCATTTTAAATAGTTATTGCTATTTGGGCCAGTTGGTGTCGCCAAAACACATACTCTTCTAAAAGACTGCGTACGCACGGTCAAGAGCATCCTTACGGGGTGCACTTATTTACGCCAAGTTTATTTTTTATATCCCGATATGTGCGTGGAAAAATGCAAGTTTCAACTTGTTTTCGGAAAAAACGGACATTGAGTTCTCAGTCCCAAAGACGAAAGGGACCATCCAGACTTTCATCAGCGACTTCTGCAAAATCAAATATCTGTCTTGGTATGGAGGTGCATCAGTGCAAACAGTATGGGTGACTATATGTGTGAAGGAATCATTCCCTAGTGAAAAAAAAGTATACTAAGTATACTTGCAGCAAGACATATTATTAGTATATTTCAAGTGTGTTAATGATTAGTTCATTTAAAGTGTGCTATTTTGAAACAACTAATTTTGTACTAAGTATATTTAAGTTGAAATTAAGTAGTATTAAAATACAACTTTAAGTACATTTAGTATACTTATGTGTGCTAAATTGGAACAACTTCAAGTATACTTAGTACACTTTAAGTATATGTCTGTGTAGGGACTAATTACATGCTTGATTAGTGATATTAAAGTGTACTTAATTTGTGTTATAATTATACTTTATTTGTGTTAAAAGTATATTTTTTTGTTATAATATACGTTATATTATAAGTATACTTTATTTCTGTTATAAGTATACTTTTATTTGTGTTATAAGTATACTTTATTTCTGTTATGAGTACACTTTGTGTTATAAGTACACTTTATTTGTGATTTAAGTACATTACAAAATAATTACGAGTGTCTTCCGAACACACAAGCAATATACACTGAATATATTATTTTACAGGTAATAGTATATACTGTATGCTCAGTACCTTTGGCTTATTCCAAATATTAAACATTACACACTTTGCAGTCAATAACAATACACTTTGTTATTACTTATACTTTGTATAATATAGTCAACATTTGAAGCGGATCAAAACCTTTAATCAAAGTTGTCCTAACTTTTTTGATCCACTTCAAATGTTGACTACTGTACTTTGAATTACATAATCTCACACAATGCAGTTGTGCTACTATTTAAATACAGTTTAACACATTTTCCCAAAGTTGAATGCATTTGTTTTCAAGGCTATTAAAATAAATAAAATGTAACAACATCACTAATGAAGAGACATATTTCATTGACAAATCCAATAGTTTTTATTTAAACTTAGATTCAGCAAAACTTACCATGTTTTTCATTAAAAAAAAAAAAAATATTGGACCATGGTGACCCTCTATACACAAATACAAATGACACATTATATTCCATTTTCTGATGAGCTTCTCATTGTGTCTGATGGCACAATGATGACCGCAGAGACTCGTGAAGAACAGCATCTGTTGACAGAATATTACCAAAGATATAAGACAGCATGTTCAACTCTTTATTCACGTTTACAATAGTCTATCTGAATCCTATATTGAACCAATAATATTTCTGAACAGTAAATGAGGATTAGCAGCAGGGAACTGTATCAGAATGGCATGTCGATATTGTTTTCGGTACATAGTCAAGAATAAAACACTTTATGAATTAATATCGTACAGAATACGGGCCGATTTGACCAATCATATGAATGTTTTGGTGCTGCATACAAACATGTGCCATAAAACACCACACAAAAACTCAAAAAGGAGATATCAAGCCGAAATATCACTCTACGTTTGTTAAAGAAAATAAAATAAAAAATTTTAACTGGTAGACTACAACTCACCTCCCAATAGCAACTGCGGTCACGCCATCTGCGCTTCGGAGAAACGCGGTCACGCCATCTATGCTTTAAAATGTATTGCGCGTCTACATGAGGTTGCGTGGTAGGTGTTTTGTGTCGGTAAAAATATTTTTAAAATTCATTAAAAAAATAAATAAAATCAAACTGTTTACTGCAAACTTCACATGATTCTTGTTATACATGTTACCAAGAACCACTGTGGTGATTTTCATGTTCTTTTACTGTTTTATTATTTAATAATTACATGCCAAAGTTATGACATATATGGTTTATGTTGCTATACAGACACATTTTAAAAATTCATAAAAATATGAAATCAATTTGTTTTCTGCAAACTCCACCTTATTCTTGTTCTACATCTCCCCAAGAACCACTGTGGTGATTTTCATGTTCTTTTACTGTTTTATTATTTAATAATTACATGCCAAAGTTATGACAAATATGGTTTGCTATACAGACACATTTAAAAATTAATAAAAATATGAAATCAATTTGTTTTCTGCAAACTCCACCTGATTCTTGTTCTACATCTCCCCAAGAACCACTGTGGTGATTTTCATGTTCTTTTACTGTTTTATTATTTAATAATTACATGCCAAAGTTATGACAAATATGGTTTGCTATACAGACACATTTAAAAATTAATAAAAATATGAAATCAATTTGTTTTCTGCAAACTCCACCTGATTCTTGTTCTACATCTCCACAAGAACCACTGTGGTGATTTTCATGTTCTTTTACTGTTTTATTATTTAATAATTACATGCCAAAGTTATGACAAATATGGTTTGCTATACAGACACATTTGAAAATTAATAAAAATATGAAATCAATTTGTTTTCTGCAAACTCCACCTGATTCTTGTTCTACATCTCCCCAAGAACCACTGTGGTGATTTTCATGTTCTTTTACTGTTTTATTATTTAATAATTACATGCCAAAGTTATGACAAATATGGTTTGCTATACAGACACATTTAAAAATTAATAAAAATATGAAATCAATTTGTTTTCTGCAAACTCCACCTGATTCTTGTTCTACATCTCCCCAAGAACCACTGTGATGATTTTCATGTTCTTTTACTGTTTTATTATTTAATAATTACATGCCAATTGCCAAATTTATGACAAATATGGTTTGCTATACAGACACATTTTAAAAATTCAAAAAATATGAAATAAATTTGTTTTCTGCAAACTTCACATGATTCTTGTTCTACATCTCCCCAAGAACCACTGTGATGATTTTCATGTTGTTTAACTTTTTCATTGTATAGTACTACCTCGCCATACAGACATGATCTCTGACATCTGTATGGAAAAGATATTTCATTATGACCCCTTTCAAGTCAACAAAACATATTGTACTGTCACCCCAAAAATGTATAGAGGAATTTATATATATATATATATATATATATATATATATATATATATATATATATATATGGTAACACTTTAGAATAACTCACACTATGAAGCATTAAGAGTTAGTAAATAGTTAATTCATAATTTATAAAGCATTAATGAACATTAGTAAGCAGGTTTTTTTCAAATACACCTATAAATGCTTTGTTCTTGATTTATAATCATATCTATAATGAGTTTAATAATTGTATTTTCATACTTTATGAATGATCAATTTATCACTTCTGAAGTATTACATTATACACGAACCAGTTATTTAGGAATTGTCAGTGATTCATAAGATCATTTATAAAGTGTAAGTAAATGATTAATAAACAATTTAAATTAATTTATGCATCTTACATTTACATTTATGCATCTTACATTTATGCATATATAGTAATAGTTACTCAGTGTGTTAATAAATGCTTTATTAACACATATTTTCTAACTGTAATTCATGATTAATTCAGGTAGTTATTAAACATTTAGAAGTGTTCAGTTAACTATTTTTGTGAGCTCAAAGTGAGAACTATTTATGCCCCGTAAAGCTTTACAAAGGAGATTTAAAGGATACATGAACATATTTATTTCAACGGGGGAAAAAAATGAAACTTTACGATGCGTAACTTGATATAAAATTAAAAGTAAACCTCTGCAATTTCACAGAAAATAAAAATCCCTGTACTCCTCCAGAAAACATAACTGTACAGTAAAATGAAACTAAGCCTATGCAATCTGATATAAAAATTACTTAAAGTGTAAACGTTGCTGAATAAAGATTTACCAGTGCCAACACTGGATTACAGGAGTGCCAAAATACAACAAATAATGTTTTTATAAAACAATAATAATGTAATAAAATATTTCACAGTGTCAAAACTACCTCAGTAGTAACTTTAAAACATTAGAGAACAGCAGCGCAGAAGATCACTGAGCCTTTAAATCTCCTTTGTAAGAACATGAAAATCACCACAGTGGTTCTTGGGGAGATGTAGAACAAGAATCAGGTGGAGTTTGCAGAAAACAAATTGATTTCATATTTTTATGAATTTTTAAAATGTGTCTGTATAGCAACGTAAACCATATTTGTCATAACTTTGGCATGTAATTATTAAATAATAAAACAGTAAAAGAACATGAAAATCACCACAGTGGTTCTTGGGGAGATGTAGAACAAGAATCAGGTGGAATTTGCAGAAAACAAATTGATTTCATATTTTTATGAATTTTTAAAATGTGTCTGTATAGCAACGTAAACCATATTTGTCATAACTTTGGCATGTAATTATTAAATAATAAAACAGTAAAAGAACATGAAAATCACCACAGTGGTTCTTGGGGAGATGTAGAACAAGAATCAGGTGGAATTTGCAGAAAACAAATTGATTTCACATTTTTAAGAATTTTTAAAATGTGTCTGTATAGCAATGTAAACCATATTTGTCATAACTTTGGCATGTAATTATTAAATAATAAAACAGTAAAAGAACATGAAAATCACCACAGTGGTTCTTGGGGAGATGTAGAACAAGAATCAGGTGGAGTTTGCAGAAAACAAACTGATTTCATATTTTTATGAATTTTAAAATGTGTCTGTATAGCAACGTAAACCATATTTGTCATAACTTTGGCATGTAATTATTAAATAATAAAACAGTAAAAGAACATGAAAATCACCACAGTGGTTCTTGGGGAGATGTAGAACAAGAATCAGGTGGAATTTGCAGAAAACAAATTGATTTCATATTTTTATGAATTTTTAAAATGTGTCTGTATAGCAACGTAAACCATATTTGTCATAACTTTGGCATGTAATTATTAAATAATAAAACAGTAAAAGAACATGAAAATCACCACAGTGGTTCTTGGGGAGATGTAGAACAAGAATCAGGTGGAATTTGCAGAAAACAAATTGATTTCACATTTTATGAATTTTTAAAATGTGTCTGTATAGCAACGTAAACCATATTTGTCATAACTTTGGCATGTAATTATTAAATAATAAAACAGTAAAAGAACATGAAAATCACCACAGTGGTTCTTGGGAACATGTATAACAAGAATCATGTGAAGTTTGCAGTAAACAGTTTGATTTTATTTATTTTTTAATGAATTTTAAAAATATTTTTACCGACACAAAACACCTACCACGCAACCTCATGTAGACGCGCAATACATTTTAAAGCATAGATGGCGTGACCGCGTTTCTCCGAAGCGCAGATGGCGTGACCGCAGTCAATAACGCACTTTTCTCCGGTTCTTTCAGGATCGCGTAGGCCATTAGATTAGCCGGTTGTCGTCGCCATCACGGTCAGTCTGCGATGTCACTTGATTGAACTGGTCAGAATCCCCAAGATTGAGCGATGTATTGCGCTTTCAGTGTTTTATTAAATAAATTATACATTGCGACATAATACTTCACCTGACTGACCGAGCGAGGGGATTCAGACGACGACCGTGACGTCAGCAGCTCTGGGGTCTCATTTATAAAACTTTGCGTAGATTTCATCCTAAAAGTGTACGTACGCGCAAAAGCTAGATTCTGCGTACGCACAAAAAAAATCTGATTTATAAAACCATGCGTACGCCAGATCCTGCGCACAAATCTCTTTATAAATCCCAGTCAGTGGAAGATTGTGCTATACATGCATCTCCACCCTGTCTCCTCCCCGAAATCACCATATATGGAGCTTATGACGCCTAGTTTTACTATGCATAACCTCATCTGCATATCATTTCCATACACGTTCCCATCCATGTGACACCATTGTTAACATTTGTGCCATACATATTACATTGCTAAAAATCATCCAATATTCTTATGTTTTAGAATAAATATATCAAAATATGCATAAAAACAAAATTGTATTAAATGCTTAAGATAAAGATTTTAGAATAGAGTCGATTCATTCATTTCCACTGGCCAAATAGTATTTTAATTGTTTTAAATAATTCGAATCAAATTTATGCAGTTTTGCTGATAAGGTGAACATGTCTTTTAGGAAGTTTATAGGCTATATTTTTTAGTGTAAACGGATATGCCTACTTAATTATTGCAGTGTAAATACAATTGTCTTTCTCGGCGCTTCACTTAAGTATTTTAAAAAGGAAACGTGCAAATCTTACCGTTTTCCTCAAATTATATCCTTCAAATGGTAATTGTTTTAAGATCCTTCACACGACATCAACACCTCCTGCAGCTGCGGTTATACAGTAAGATATTATTGGACCTATTCAAACTGGACAACGGACCGTTCGACCACCGAATCCAGCAGTGTCTTCCATAATATCGAAGTTAAGTGTGCATCACTGATCGTCATTCTCGAAAAAATATTTTGTCATAACATCTTAAGTTTAGTTTAAAGAGGAATTATTGTGCTCCCAGCGCTTTCATTAAAGCAGCGTGTCACTGGAAAAGTGATCGAAAGTAGCACATCTACTATCTCAATTCATATCACTTTTGTCTCCAGAATGTGCGTACGCACGGCCAGGCCTGGACTGGTAATCTGGCATACCGGGCAAATGCCCGGTGGGCCGACGCACTTGAGGGCGGGGCCGCTATATGATATGATTTTTTTTAATAAACATAAAATTGGCCAACGACCGGCCCATAAAGCAGGGACAGCGGCCCATTGGTTCATTTTCCATACTGACACTGGGCTGGCCCAATCACATCTCTTAACAGACGCCACCCCGTCCCCTCTGTTTCGCCAGAACATCTATGGATTAGGAGGATGGAGAAACAAAAGCGCAAGTGCAAGGGGGGTGCGGAGAAGTTGCGGGCAAAAAAATAAAAACTTTTTTGGGGTTGATGCCTCAACGTGCAAAAATTACTGGCATGTTTAGTGCGGTTACTGTAGTTTCAGTTTCCAAACCTACAGTACCTGACGTGCAAAAACAGGTGAACATAGAAGAACATGGAGGAGACACCTGTAAGGCAGAGGAGCAGCAGGTGTCTGACAGTGAAGCCAATGAGGGACAGAGTAAGCAGGAGAGTATAATAGAAGCGGTAAGCAGGGTAGTTACATGATTAACAGCGAGGGACTCATGATGCGACGACGACGACGATGATGCTTAAATGAATGAATATTATAAGACGACATAATCGTCGTCGTTATTATAAAGTCAGACTGTCACCTACTGCACTGGTCACTCAGTCAGCTAAAGTCAAATAGCACAGCAAAAGTTATTTTGCACTGTTTTTTGTAGCTAGCAGTGCCCTTGTAGCTATCAGAGTTCACTTATGCAGTAACGGCCCTTCTCATAGAAAAACCTGAAATGATGCAATTTGATTTTTCAAAAAAAAAAATTCAGGTTATTATTATAATGTAATATTACTGATGATGCGTTTATTTCACAACGAGACTATAAGTGTCTATTTATAGCTGTTAGTCGTGATGATGGTCTACTAGATCTCACTTTTCAGCTATAAAAAGTTATGTTTTGTAGCTCTTGTACCCGATTACTCTGGTATGAACACTTGGTTGTTTATGGCAAGTGAATAACATGAATATCATTTTATTAGGACGTTTTTTTGTGAGTAATTTGGTAGTATAGTTTTCTTTTTCATTGTTTTAATGGGGAGTATCTAAACAATGAGAGGTAAATGTTTGACACTTAAACAGGGGTTTGTGCTCTTTAAAACAAAGTATATTTGTAATTGTAAATTATAGTTTTTCTGCTCTGTTTCATTGAAAAAAAAAAAAAATCTTTATAGAATTATCAGTATTCTACATCCACGTTCTAAGGGTTAACTAGCTTTTATATCATGGAGCACATTGTCCATCTAGAAATCCTACTCTTACTAAGTGTATTTTTAATAACTCTACCAATTAATTGTAATACTCTGGTGGGTGGTGTCCGACCGATTGTGGTGGGCCGGTCTGAGCAAAAATGCCAGGGCCATTTTTTTGTCCCAGTCCAGCCCTGCGCACGGCTCAAAGTTTGCTTAAAGGTGCGCACATTCTCCCGTCAAGTTTTTTTTTTTATAGGTCACATCCTTTGCGTGGGAACTGGCGTACGCACGTTTCCAGCCCCGTTTTGTGCGTACGCACGCTTTATAAATGAGACCCCTGATTGGCTAAAGGCAGTGAGCAACAAAATCTGATTGGTTACAGACCAAGTTAAAGAGACATTTGAATTCCGATAAGTTTAACCACTCGACATATTTTTTCGCATTACTTGTGCTACTGGTGTGTTGTTTAATATAGATTTGTGTGTACGATTGTAAAATGATTCTGCCAGTGTAAACTTAATAAACATTTACACATATTTGGAAATTGTATAGACTACACTGCATATACTAAATGGGCTTGTAATGCATTCATACTGAAATAAATAGCACAAGTAATATAATGAATTCCAAGGATGAAGAAGTAAACTTAAAAAATATACTCAAATTTAACATTAGATACACTACAACTTCAGGATATTAAATAATGTATTTTTTAAATATACTTTCAGTGCATTGTTACAATGATCATTTTCAGCACACTGTTAAAATATACCTCAAATATATTTTTATAAAGTGCAAATAAATACACTTTTAAAAAATAAACTGAACTTACACTTCAAGTATATTTTTCTAAAATATATTTTTTTGAAAATATACTAAAGTACAATTATTTTAAAGTGTGTTAAAAGTTGCATTGTGAAAATATGATATTAACCCTTTCGATCGTGAGTTTAAAATATTCTAACTGTCCCCCCAGAGTGAGTTTTTTTAAGGCGACCGTTATTTTAGAACGTTTGCCTTTAATGTTTCCATGGCGACGCGTCTTGCGTGTCACGAGCGCTGAACGCAGCAACAATAACACTGTATGACAGATGGATCGCTATTATTTAGTTTTTCCTTTTATATTTAAAATATTCGCAAAATTGCTTACCATGTCATCAACTATATGATATTCCGATTCTCAAATATGTGTAAGTGAGTGTGCTTTGTCGTTTTAAAACCTTTATAAATGATCTTTATCTTGATCTATAATGCGAGATGGGCGCCGCCATCTTAGTTTGCGCTGCAGTTTACAGAGTCCTGTCAGTCAGATTTACAGCAGGTGAATTCATCAATTTCTCCCGAAATATATGCAAGTAAGTGGCTGGTGAACTGGAAGAATAATAGAGTAAAGTTTATAGTTACTTAGGCCCATTATGTGCGTCTGATATGAATAAATGTCGGCAAATTATATTTGTTATTGCTGCTTCCACTGATGTCGGACATCAGTGTGTATTTTATAAAACTCTTAATGTATTGTTTTAATGGTGCTTATGCATATTTAAATGTCTGAAACCTTAAAAGAAACATTATGTGGCTGAAAACGCTGCATAGCTGTGATATATGACAAGAGCTGCGCGCGTCAGTCTCGCAGCCAGAGCGCGAAAGCACAGTTTGAATCTGGCAGTTATGTGACGTCGCTGAACGTTCGAAATCCCATATGTGGTACCGTACGCCCAGGGGCACTGAAATAAAAATCCCATATGTGGGACCGTACCGCTCAAAGGGCTAATATACTTTTTATATATTTAATGATAGTACATTTTTTGTTAGTATATTTGCAGTGTACTATAGAAAAAGGGAATATATTTAAAATACAATAAAGTATACTTTTTTTTCACTAGGGTTGACATGGAGGCGTATACTGGGATTGTACAGAGACATAAACTGCCATAAAGATGGCATCTTTCCTGGGAAGCAAGACAATGCCAGGCTTCATTCTGCACATGCTAAAACAGAGAGGTTTCTAGACGCTCTACACCGTAGAGGGGATATGCTTGACTGTCTGTCTGCAGTCCAGATCTGACTCCTGTTGAAAATATATGGCCCATCATGAAAAGGAGAATCAGACAAGGATGACCACTGACTGTTGAGCAGCTGTCTTGTGTCAGGCGAGATTGGGCAAAAACTTCACTTGCAAAACTTCAACAATTAGTATCCTCAGTTCCCAAACAATTAAAAAGTGTAAATAAAAGAAAAGGTGATGTGACACAATGGTAAACATGCCTCTGTCCCAACTTTTTTGGAGTGTGTTGCAGCCTTCAAAATCAAAATTTGTTTATATTTACAAAATACACTTAAGTTGGTCAGTGAAAACATTGAACATCTTTTCTTTGTACTTTTGTTGGTTAAATAAAGGTTAAAGAGAATTAACAAATCACAGATTCTTGATTTTATTGCATGTAGTCTACATTTTTTAAATAACACAATATTGAAAGTTTAAAACCACTAAAAAACAATGTAGAAAAATAAATTATAAGACAATATCAGTTCAAGTGATGCATTACTGCCTTCTATTGGTGTTTGGCCAATACTGTTGTAAGACTCACAGATTAAAGTGCTTCAGTTCATTGACAGACACAGATCTGTGCTGTTGAAACAGTGGCTAAAAACTCAAACACAGGGTCAAAACAAAGACATAAAAATCTAAACTTTCCTTCGAGTCTGGTTAGGCAATCTTAAAGAAAGCAAAGCCACTGTTGTGAGACACATAGAAGAGATTACTGATTTTATTGACTTCTTCACGAGTTTATGTGCCCATATAATCTTAGCGTAAGTGGTAAACAGATTTGGCTTGCTGTCTGCTATAGAGGGGCTCGGAAAGAATATCCTACTCGAGCTCCGATTGCTCCCCTATAACAGGCAAAAATAAGTACAAAAGGAGGAGAAGGGGAGGAGGAGGGATGCCAAAAGAAACTAACAACAGGAAGAGGTAAGATGCCGGTTTTATAATTGGAAGATTAGATGGGCGTACTCCTCCCGAAATTACGTTTATTAACTTCACCTATTCAAACATATAATACTTCATCTGTAAATCTGTTGTTATAAAACTTTTGAGGAAAAAACATGATGAATACTCTAATTTGTACAATTAGATGATGTTTTTGTACAGGGAGGCTGTTTGCGTCTGTCACTGTGATTCTCTGGCACAATAATACACAGCTGTGTCTTGAGCTTGCATATTATTTCCCTGCAGAGTTATTGTGTTACTGGAGGTGTCTCTGGTGATGCTGAACTTGTTTTTCAGTGAATCCTTGTAGTATAAGCTTCCAGCAGAGCTGATCAATCCAATCCATTCCAGAGCTTTTCCTGCAGGCTGACGAATCCAGGCTGTACCAGAACTAGTAACTGAATATGAGACTTTACAGTTGATAGTTAGAGTGGCATCAGGACGGACAGTCAGAGACTCAGGCTGAGTGAGTTCATATGAATGAATACCTGTATCAAATCAAATAATAGCTGTTAGTAAAATAGCATGAAGTTTAAAGATGGTTAACAAGCTTTTTAGCTACAAAATGATGTATCACACAGAAAAGTAGACTAAACTTACAGGATACTACTGCCAGAAGCAACACTAAAGATGAAGAGATCATGGTGTGTTTCACAGCACAGTTTGTTCTTCTCTCCCTCTAGTGATCAGATGAATGTATAAACTGACTCATGTCTGCTGTTTAAATATGCAACAGAAGATTTACATAAACACACAGAGCTAATAATCAACTCCACAAGCTCAAACAAGAAGAATATTGGGATTACATGAAGAGAGACATCATCACACTGTCCTGAACTTTTAGTTATTATTGATATGGTTGAAGTTCATTAGCAGAAAATGTAAACAGTTTATTGTGACTGTAAGTGATTCAAACTATCAAAATGTAAAATGAAGTATTCTTTGACTGAATATTTTCAGTATCACACTGAATCATGCAGTACTTAAATGTAATGAGGGAAAAATCAGATTTGAAAGAATGAAGCTTTTTTAATTTTGTCTTGCTTATATTATTATTATTATTATTATTATTATCATCATTATTATTATTATGGTTGGTACATTTCTGTTGGACCAACATCAGAAGCACTTGCTTTTATCTCTTGTTCACTGAATTGCAATACATTTTAAGTTTTAAAATTAGCTATATGTTTCATTGCTTAAAAATGAAGCCAGAAAAAAAAAAAAAAAAAAAAAAAGCTAAAAATGCCATTTCATTAATCTTACAATATCTCTGATCTGCTGAACTGGGCGTCACAAAGGCAGACAGTGCCCTCTATTGTAATATCAGCAATATTCTCATTAAAGATTAATAACTTTACTGTGACTGCACACAGCTAAATAAATATATAAATAAATAACAATTGTGGCTTCTAATGAACTAGTTGCATTTAAGTCAAAAATATGATTTAATCTAATTGAACCCACTTGTCTGTCTTAGGTTACAGCAGGGTTACACCAACAGAGAAAGGTCTGCAGCTCATTTCTCAAATTTTTGTTTGGCTGGAAAACACTGATGTTTCACACTTTTGCAATATAAATAAATAATCAGAAAAAAAAAAAAAAAAAAAAGTTATAAAAAAAGTTATATTCCTATATGGAGACTTTCTCTTATTCTTTTCATTCAAGATGTTTTTGAACAAAGCTGCTTGTGGTTTGTGTCACTGTGACTCTCTGGCGCAGTAATACACAGCTGTGTCCTCAGTCTGCATATTCTGTCCTTGTAGAGTCACTGTGCTGCTGGAAGTGTCTCTGCTAACTTGATATCTACTTTTTAATTTGTCGCTGTAATATGTGTCACCACTATAACATATTCTTCCAATCCATTCCAGAGCTTTTCCTGCAGCCTGTCGTATCCAGTGAGTGCAGTAGCTGCTGTCAGTCAATGAATATCCAGAGATCTTACAGGACAGAGTCAAAACCTGACCAGGCCTTAAGACCACAGAATCAGTCTGGGTCAGTTCAACACAGTGGACACCTGGAGAAACAAATATGGACTGACATGTTATTAAAACATTTTCTTTAACCATATATTTTTTATCTTAAGGGTTTCTAAACAATGGAGACTTACGAGAGACAGCTGCAAGCAGCAGAAACAACCAGAGAGATGAGGAGACCATGGTTTGAGAAGTGTGAGAGCAAGCTGTTTCTTCCTCTTAATCATCAAATAAGTAGGAAGAGAAAGATTATTTGCATACAGTTCTGCAGATGCAACCCAGAAAATATGTATCTACATATTTTTATTTATGATTTTGTTTTATTTAAATTTCTTTCAGAGGACAATGTTGCTAGTAATGGTGCTATTAGGAAATTACATTTTAATATTGTATGTGATATGAACAGTAAACACATTTTTAATTCATGATTAATTAATTATTAAAATGTAATTATTAATTAATTAATTTTGTTGTTGTTTTCAATATATTCACTCAAGATCATTCAGGGCATATATGACTCAGTGATAAGGGCATTTAAATAGTTTTTATTCTTATATAGCTTATGTATTTTATCCTTCAGCAGAAGGTGTGTCTGTTTCTTTGGATCAAAGTTATAATGTGCTCCAGAGTCATCTGCTGTTTGTTTTTGTTTTGTCTTGCCCATTTTCTACTTGCCCAGTTTCTACTTCACCCATACAAACAGAATAAACACTTCAGTTCATTGCCTGACACAGATCTGTGGATGAACCCGTTAGTGCTGCTCAATCAGTGTCTGAAATCTCCAGTCGCTCCTCTGAGACAACAGTAACACTGGGTCAAAACAAGCTCAAAACTGAACTTTACTGACCAACAGACTTTATAACCTGATGAAAGCAAAGAGATGCAAGAGGTGATGGATTTTATTGACTTTCTATTGACAAATAATGCTTTATTAGTTTTTGTTAATGGTGGTTATTTTAGCTAATTATGTATTTTATTTATTAGGTAATTGTTGTTGTTGTACATACATTTTAATGTCACCAGATGAATATCAGCTGTGAATGATGAACATTTTATGAAAATTGGTTTTGAACTTTTGAGGACAAAATGATAAATACCCTAATGTGAATATGATGATGTTTTTGTACAGGGAGGCTGTTTGCGTCTGTCACTGTGTGGCACAATAATACACAGCTGTGTCTTGAGCTTGCATATTATTTCCCTGCAGTGTTATTGTGTTACTGGAGGTGTCTCTGGTGATGCTGAACTTGCTTTTCAGTGAATCCTTGTAGTATAAGCTTCCATCATACCAGATCACTCCAATCCATTCCAGAGCTTTTCCTGCAGGCTGACGAATCCAGGCTGTACTAGAACTAGTAACTGAATATGAGACTTTACAGTTGATAGTTAGAGTGGCATCAGGACGGACAGTCAGAGACTCAGGCTGAGTGAGTTCATATGAATGAATACCTGTATCAAATCAAATAATACCTGTTAGTAAAATAGCATGAAGTTTAAAGATGGTTAACAAGCTTTTTTAGCAACAAAATGATGTATCACACAGAAAAGTAGACTAAACTTACAGGATACTACTGCCAGAAGCAACACTAAAGATGAAGAGATCATGGTGTGTTTCACTGCACAGTTTGTTCTTCTCTCCCTCTAGTGATCAGATAAATGTATAAACTGACTCATGTCTGCTGTTTAAATATGCAACAGAAGATTTACATAAACACACAGAGCTAATAATCAACTCCACAAGCTCAAACAAGAAGAATATTTGGATTACATGAAGAGGCATCATCACACTGTCCTGAACTTTTAGTTATTAATTTGATGATGTCAGTCATTTTTGATATGGTTGAAGTTCATTAGCAGAAAATGTAAACAGTTTATTGTGACTGTAAGTGATTCAAACTCAAAATGTAAAATGTATTCTTCGATTGAATTTGCCCTGATCAGAGCATTTATGCCAATTAAAGTTTATACATTAAATATGTCTTGTTCTTTTTTTTTTCTTTAAAGATTTTATAGTATTTATTGCATATATTAATTATATTTGTGTTATTATTTTATTGATGTTACATCTGACAGAAACAACAGCAGTAATAATGTATGTTTCTGTTGGGCCATCATCAGAAACACTTGCTTTTCTCACCTTTTCAGTGAATTGAAATAAATATTAAGTTTTAAAATTAGCATGCAGATTATCTGATCTGGTTTCAGCAACGGACCTGTAACGGTGCCTGTCTTGTTATTGAATAAACTAAACTAATAATCTTGAATATTAATAATCAGCATAAGCGCACAGTTCTAGCTTTCTGTTAAACGTTGGATTCTTACATTTTTGGATGTGATTTTTCTAGAACTGTCTCCTGCTCGAGTTCTTTTGACTTTTGAAATGCTTTGTAATATTTTGTTGTTCTTTTCTTTTGTTTCATCTATTATATAATGAAGCAAGAAACATTAATCCTATGCAATATCTCTGATCTGCTGGACTGAGAATCACAAAGGCAGACAGTGCCCTCTATTGTAATATCAGCTGTATTCTCATTAAAGATGAATAACATTACTGTGACTGCACACAGCAAAAGAAAAAAAGGAAAAAGAAAGGGGGGGGGGGGGGGGGGGGCATAACTTTGTTGTTACAGCAGCAAAGAAAGGTCTGCAGCTCATTTCTCAAATATTTGTTTGGCTGTAAAATACTGATATTTATTGCTGGAAGTGTCTCTGGTAATTTGAAATCTACTTTTCAGGTTATTACAGTAATATGTGTCACCATCACCACATATATCTCGGACCCATTCCAGAGCTTTTCCCTTTTACTGCAGCCTATTTTAGCAACTTAGATATGCTGAATGTAAATCCAGTTATTGTACATGTAAGTTTATGAGACTCTCCTGGTTTTTTAACCACTGTTTCAGACTGAGTGAATGTCTGACATTCAGTACCTGTGGAAAAAGAAACAATATTAAATGTTAGAAACATGTTATAATGTTACATTGTTGCACTCTTAATGATTATCTTATGCAGTGACTCACATAAAACGGCCAGAATTACAAATACAAGAATCTTCTTAAACATGGTGTATTTAAGTTTAAACCAGAAAGACCGACTTTGTTCCTAGAGTTCAGATGTCTGTTCAGATCACAAAGTTTGACACGTTTAAAGAAGGAAGGTGATTTGCATATATTAAAATCAGAGAACTGATGGTAAGAAAGACTGACGTATGTTTGGTCCAGATTTAGATTTTAATGGCTAATGTTTGAGATCTTCATAAACAGACCTTTTTTTTTTTTTTTTTTTTTTTATATTATTAGAGATAAAAGTCATTTTTGTGTATTGTATTATTTTTCATTTTTCATTCTTTAATGGATTTTAATGTAATTGATTTTAATTATAATATGAAATCCAGATATGACTACAAACCCCATTTCCAGAAAAGTTGGGATATTTTGTAACATACAGTAAAATCAAGATTCTGTGATTTGTTAATTTTCTTGAACATTTATTTAACAGACGAAAGTACAAAGAAAAGTTGGTCTTAAGTGTATTTTGCAAATATAAATCTTAAGTGTATTTTGTAAATATGAACAAATTTTGATTTTGATGGTTGCAACACACTCCAAAAAAGTTGGGACAGAGGCAAAATAATAGAGAAAAGGTTATAGAATATCAGAGTTAAACAATTTTGAAACAGTCCACAATAAGCAGGTGAATTGGTAATAGGTGAGGGGATCGTGATTGGGTATAAAAGGAGCATCTCAGTCTTTGCAAGCAAAGATGGGTCATGGCTCACCACTTTGTGCCAAATTTCATGACAGAATTGTCAGACAAATCAAAAATCACATTTCTTAATGCAAGATTGCAAAGTATTTAAGTCTTTCGCCATCTGCATGCATAATATTGTGAAAAGATTCAGGGAATCCAGAGAAATCTCAGTCCGCGTTGGGTCAGGCAAGAGACCTCTGTTAAATGTGTGTGACCTTCAAGCTCTCAGATGGCACTGCATGAGAAACCGTCATGCTGCTTTATTAGAAATAGCCACATGGGCTCGGGAGTACTTTGGAAAACCACTGTCACTTAACACAGTCTGCCGCTGCATCAGGAAATGCAACTTGAATCTCTGTTACGCAAGGAGAAATCTATACATCAGTTCTATACAGAGATGACACCAAGTTCTCTGGGCCTGAGCTCATCTCAGATGGTCCAAAAACAGTGGAAATGTGTGCTGTGGTCAGATGAGTCCAAGTTTCAACTTGTTTTTGGAAAAAACGGACATTGAGTTCTCAGTCCCAAAGACGAAAGGGACCATCCAGACTTTCATCAGCGACTTGTGCAAAATCAAACATCTGTCTTGGTATGGAGGTGCATCAGTGCAAACAGTATGGGTGACTATATGTGTGAAGGAATCATTGACATGGAGGCGTATACTGGGATTGTACAGAGACATAAGCTGCCATTAAGATGACATCTTTCCTGGGAAGCAAGACAATGCCAGGCTTCATTCTGCACATGCTAAAACAGAGAGGTTTCTAGACGCTCTACACCGTAGAGGGGATATGCTTGACTGTCTGTCTGCAGTCCAGATCTGACTCCTGTTGAAAATATATGGCCCATCATGAAAAGGAGAATCAGACAAGGATGACCACAGACTGTTGAGCAGCTGTCTTGTATCGGGCGGGATTGGGCAAAAACTTCACTTGCAAAACTTCAACAATTAGTATCCTCAGTTCCCAAACAATTAAAAAGTGTAAATAAAAGAAAAGGTGATGTGACACAATGGTAAACATGCCTCTGTCCCAACTTTTTTGGAGTGTGTTGCAGCCTTCAAAATCTAAATTTGTTTATATTTACAAAATACACTTAAGTTGGTCAGTGAAAACATTGAACATCATTTCTTTGTACTTTTGTTGGTTAAATAAAGGTTAAAGAGAATTAACAAACCACAGATTCTTGATTTTATTGCATGTAGTCTACATTTTTTAAATAACACAATATTGAAAGTTTAAAACCACTAAAAAAACAATGTAGAAAAATAAATTATAAGACAATATCAATTCAAGTGATGCATTACTGGCATCTATTGGTGTTTGGCCAATACTGTTGTAAAACTCAGATTAAAGTGCTTCAGTTCATTGACAGACACAGATC
The DNA here is from genome assembly GCF_018812025.1 of Megalobrama amblycephala. Lineage (NCBI taxonomy): Eukaryota > Metazoa > Chordata > Actinopteri > Cypriniformes > Xenocyprididae > Megalobrama > Megalobrama amblycephala. The sequence goes on along the minus strand of NW_025953403.1, from coordinate 23,771 downwards.
TGTGCTGTTGAAACAGTGGCTAAAAACTCAAACACAGGGTCAAAACAAAGACATAGAAATCTTTTAAACTTTCCTTCTAGTCTGGTTAGGCAATCTTAAAGAAAGCAAAGCCACTGTTGTGAGACACATAAGAGATTACTGATTTTATTGACTTCTTCACGAGTTTGTGTGCCCATATAATCTTAGCGTAAGTGGTAAACAGATTTGGCTTGCTGTCTGCTATAGAGGGGCTCGGAAAGAATATCCTACTCGAGCTCCGATTGCTCCCCTATAACAGGCAAAAATAAGTACAAAAGGAGGAGAAGGGGAGGAGGAGGGATGCCAAAAGAAACTAACAACAGGAAGAGGTAAGATGCCGGTTCCCTTTCATGGGAACATCGACGCTGCGTAAGCGCTTTGGGAACGCCTCTGCGTGTTACGTCTTGAAGCACTCGTGAAATCGAACCAATAGTGTGACGGGACGTCAGAGCGGGTGACGTCACGGACCAGGAAACTATAAAGCACCCTTGAGAACAAAGAACGCCAGCTTCTGAAGTCTTCAGCAGCGCTCTGTGTTATCGTGTGTCTTATTTGGTGTTGTCTGTCCCTTTATATCTACACAGCAAACAAAATATCTCTTCGTCTGAGGACAAGAGTATTTTAGTCACCAAAGCACATATAATATATATATATATATATATATATATATATATATATATATATATATATTGTGAGACACAAATGGCGAGTTCAAGCAAGCAACAGTTTGTTAAGTGCGTTCATTCCTGCCCTCGCTTCATCACGGGCGGGGATACACACGAGATGTGCGTTGCTTGTTTGGGAGTGGAGCATGCAGCCCTCCCTCTCGAGGGAGCTGTCTGTGTACATTGTGAAAAACTGACGCTCCGTACACTCCGCTCACGCCGCGCGTTCTTTGACAAGCATAAAGAGGGCGCCGCGGCGAGTGTTCCCCGGGGTTCGGGTCCCGCTGCTGCCGAGGCACAGCGGCGGCTTCAGTCCTGGGGTTCACAGATGGATCTGGCGGAGGGGCTAGAGACGGGTCCTGCCCTATCTCGGCCTTCACCCGCCAGACCCAGTGTCTCTCCCCTGGCTGCGGAAGCACGCGTTGCGGTTTCTTCCCCCAGGGTAGAGACACCTGCACCGGCGCTTCACTTATCCAGCTCCGATGAGATGGATGTAGCGAGCGTCGGGGCTGGAGAGGAGGACCCGCCATCCTCATCTCCAGCTCATGAGGAGCTTTTAGATGTTGCGACTCGGGCGGTGGCAAAGTTAAAAATTGAATGGCCAGAAGAAAGACCAGAAGCGCAAACAAAAAGCAAACTGGATGAGCGCTTTCTCCCCGCCCGATCACAGCCTCAGCCCCTGGGATTGCCGTTTTTCCACGATCTCCACACCGAGGTGTCGAGATCGTGGCACAAGCCAGCACAATTTCGTGTTTACAACCCACAAACCACTCTATATAGTAATATAGTAGGAGGTAAACAGCACGGTTATGGGGCGATGCCTCAGGTCGAGGAGACGCTCACGAGCTATCTCTCGCCTGAGACAGCATCGTCCCTAAAATCCCCGACTTTGCCCACCAGACCCCTGCGTACAACATCAGCGCTGGTGGGCAGGGCTTATGCCTCAGCAGGTCAGGCGGCCTCATGTCTCCACACTATGGCCATCCTCCAGGCATATCAAGCCGACCTGCTGGGGGAGATAGACGAGAGTGGCGAGGCGACTTTTGAAACTATCCAAGAGCTCAGGATGGCTACCGACTTATCTCTCCGGGCCACCAAGGAGACGGCAAAATCAATAGGCCGCTCTATGGCAGCCCTGGTGGCCACGGAGAGACATTTATGGCTCAACTTATCAGATATAAAAGAGCGAGATAAGTCTGTGCTTCTAGATGCACCTGTGTCTCCCCTGGGCCTCTTCGGCGACTCGGTTACATCTGTCGTCGAGAGGTTCCAGGAGGCAAAAAGACAGTCGGCGGCCTTCCAAAAGTTCCTCCCTCGCCGCTCTGCCGAGGCTGCTGAGCGGGAGCAGCCTCGGCCGTCTACAAGCTCCTCTACTGCGCATAGAGCGCAACAGAAACAAAGTGTTGCCACCCGTGCTCCCCCGCAAAGATCTTGGCGACCGGGGAGGGCAACGCAAGCGAAGCCTTCCAAGGGTAAGACAGATCTGCGGACTGTCATTATCGCGAGGAAGGCTTCGAAGAAGTCCTGACGTCAGGGGTTCAGGACTTCTGAGGGCAGCCCCCTCCGGAGAGGGTCTTGTAAAATTAAAATCTATAATACTAACCCCTCTTCGGCGCCCTCAGGGGGCCGTTCTGCCAACCCCGCCGTCTCGTGCGTTACGGGGCGCAGCGGTCCCCATCGACCCTCTGAGGAGGGCCGGTCAGCGCTTGATTCGACTTCTCCCTGCCGGTGCGCCGCTCCAGGGCGTCGAGCCAAGTGCTCAAAAAACACCAGAGACCAGCCTCGAGAGGTTGGTTCCCTTAGTAGAATTTCTGGAAGAGTGGAAACGTCTTCCCAATATTTCTCAGTGGGTACTGCAGATGATAGAAAAGGGTTACAAAATACAATTCGGGTCTCGCCCGCCCCAGTTCAACGGGGTCCTCCCTACAGTGGTGGGCCCCCAGCAGTCTCTGGTCATGGAACAAGAAGTTATGACACTTTTGCAAAAAGGAGCTATAAAGAGGGTTCCTCCTCCCGGCAAACAGTCAGGGTTTTACAGCCGCTACTTCATAGTTCCGAAGAAGGATGGAGGATTGCGTCCTATTCTAGATTTACGCATGTTAAATCGCTCAGTACAAAAGCTCAAATTCAAGATGCTTACACTCAGACAGATCACCACACAGATCAGGTCCGAGGACTGGTTCGTGACAATAGATCTGAAAGACGCGTACTTTCATGTGTCAATCCATCCTTCACATTGGAAGTTCCTCAGGTTCGCTTTCGGGGCGAAGCTTACCAATACAAGGTTCTTCCGTTCGGCCTATCTCTTTCACCCCGCACCTTCACAAAGTGCGTGGATGCGGCTCTGGCTCCGCTGAGACTCCAGGGCATCCGCGTGCTGAATTATATCGACGACTGGTTGATTCTGGCTCAATCAGGGCAACAGGCAGTTCAACATCGAGATGTAGTTCTGTCACACATGAGAAGGTTAGGGTTGAGACTCAATACCAAGAAGAGTGTGCTTCTTCCAGCTCAAACTACCAGCTATCTAGGGGTAGTTTGGAATTCCACGACAATGCAGGCACATCTGTCTCCTGCCCGGGTGAATTCTATTCTCTCAACCGTGAAAGGGGTGAAATTAGGCCAGTCACTCACTGTAAAACAGTTTCAGAAACTGTTAGGTCTGATGGCAGCCGCTTCCAACGTGATACCTTTTGGTCTGCTGCACATGAGACCGTTACAGTGGTGGCTCAGAACCAGGGGGTTTTCTCCGAGGGGAAATCCTTTTCGCACAATCAAGGTCACGCGGCGATGCCTTCGCGCCTTGGCAGTGTGGAAGAAACCCTGGTTTCTGTCCCAAGGTCCTGTGTTGGGGGCTCCTTGTCGTCGCAAAATGCTAACGACGGATGCGTCTCTCACAGGCTGGGGGGCGATCATGAGTGGTCGCTCAGCTCAGGGTCTTTGGGGGGACCATCATCGTTCCTGGCATATAAATCAGCTGGAGATGATGGCGGTATTTCGAGCACTCAAATACTTCCTCCCAGACCTAAGGGGCCATCACGTGTTAGTTCGTACAGACAACATGTCGGTGGTCTCCTATATCAACCATCAGGGGGGTCTGAGGTCTTGCCAGTTGTGCAAATTATCACATCAGATCCTCCTATGGTCCCAGGGGAAATTTCTCTCTCTGAGAGCAGCTTATATCCCGGGACATCAAAATGTGGGGGCAGACATCCTGTCGAGGCAGGGGCCGAGGCCCGGGGAATGGAGGCTCCACCCGAGGTGGTGGAGCTGATATGGAAGAATTTCGGTCACGCAGAAGTCGACCTGTTTGCCTCGAAAGAGACGTCTCATTGCCCGTTGTGGTATTCTTTGACCCATCTGGGCCCCTCTGGGGCTGGATGCTATGGTACAGACGTGGCCGAGGCTGCGTCTGTACGCTTTTCCCCCGATCGCTCTGCTCCCCGGAGTTCTGGAGAGGGTTCGACGGGACGGGGTCCGTCTAATATTGGTAGCCCCGTTCTGGCCGACCCGGATATGGTTCACGGATCTAGTATCCCTCTTAGAAGGCTCCCCCATGGAGATTCCGATCAGGCAGGACCTTCTGTCTCAAGCGGGCGGCTCAATAGTTCACTCCCGCCCGGAGATATGGAAACTGTGGGCCTGGCCCCTGAGGGGGCCGAGCTCATAGAATCCGGTCTCTCAACCGAGGTTGTAGAGACCATTCTCCACTCCAGAGCTCCATCCACGAGAAAACTTTATGCGTATAAGTGGAAGCTGTTTGCTACTTGGTGTAGCCGACTACAGGTGGATCCGTTCCACTTCTCCATCAGTCATGTACTGCAATTTCTCCAGGGAAAATTCTCGGATGGTTTAACCCCTTCTACATTGAAGGTATATATTGCAGCGATTTCTGCTTATCACGCTAAAATAGAAGGCGTTTCTGTGGGTAGAAACCCTTTAGTCATACGTTTTCTCCATGGTACTCAGAGGCTGAGGCCTGTGGTACGCACAAAAACTCCGTCCTGGGACCTTGCCATTGTGTTGGAAGGGTTAGGGTGTCTGAGAAGTTTCTCACTTTGAAAACCATATTTCTTCTGGCCATAACATCTCTCAAAAGAATTGGAGATTTACAAGCATTATCGGTTGCTCCTTCATGTCTAGACTTTGCACCTGGAATGGTCAAAGTTTTTCTGCATCCTAGACCTGGGTATATTCCCAAGGTCCCTACAAGTGTCCCGGGGCCGATTATGCTGCAGGCCTTTTGTCCTCCACCTTTGCAAATGCGGATCAGGAAAAACTAAATCTGCTCTGCCCAGTGAGGGCTTTAGACGCTTACGTCCACAGAGCTGCCCTGTGGCGAAAATCTGAACAATTATTTGTATGTTACGGATCTCCTAACAAAGGAGGTCCGGCGTCCAAGCAGAGAATGAGTAAGTGGGTGGTCGAGGCCATCTCGCTTGCCTATGGGTCTTCCGGGCAGCCTTCTCCGTTAGCTGTCCAGGCACATTCCACCAGGGGTATGGCTGCCTCAAAGGCTTTGATGTCGGGGGTTCCCCTCAGTGACATATGTGAGGCTGCTGGGTGGTCGTCTCAGCATACCTTTATTAGGTTTTATAACCTTGATTTGGGCTCCACTCCAGGATCCTCAGTATTGTCGTCCTGAAAGATAACAGACATGCATTTGGTCTTATGGCCTAGTTGGGATAGCGTTCCCAAAGCGCTTACGCAGCGTCGATGTTCCCATGAAAGGGAACGTCTCGGGTTACGTCTGTAACCCTGGTTCCCTGAATAAGGGAACGAGACGCTGCGTAGCTTAGCCATACTCCCAGCACGCCTGTGAGCGTCTGCTTCATCCCTATTTCAGAAGCTGGCGTTCTTTGTTCTCAAGGGTGCTTTATAGTTTCCTGGTCCGTGACGTCACCCGCTCTGACGTCCCGTCACACTATTGGTTCGATTTCACGAGTGCTTCAAGACGTAACACGCAGAGGCGTTCCCAAAGCGCTTACGCAGCGTCTCGTTCCCTTATTCAGGGAACCAGGGTTACAGACGTAACCCGAGACGTTTTATAATTGGAAGATTAGATGGGCGTACTCCTCCCGAAATTACGTTTATTAACTTCACCTATTCAAACATATAATACTTCATCTGTAAATATGTTGTTATAAAACTTTTGAGGAAAAAAACATGATAAATACCCTAATATGTACAATTAGATGATTTTTGTACAGGGAGGCTGTTTGCGTCTGTCACTGTGATTCTCTGGCACAATAATACACAGCTGTGTCTTGAGCTTGCATATTATTTCCCTGTAGTGTTATTGTGTTACTGGAGGTGTCTCTGGTGATGCTGAACTTGCTTTCCAGTGAATCCTTGTAGGCTAAGCCTCCATAATTCCAGATCATTCCAATCCACTCCAGAGCTTTTCCTGCAGGCTGACGAATCCAGGCTGTATGTTCACTAGTAACTGAATATGAGACTTTACAGTTGATAGTTAGAGTGGCATCAGGACGGACAGTCAGAGACTCAGGCTGAGTGAGTTCATATGAATGAATACCTGTATCAAATCAAATAATAGCTGTTAGTAAAATAGCATGAAGTTTAAAGAAGGTTAACAAGCTTTTTAGCTACAAAATGATGTATCACACAGAAAAGTAAACTAAACTTACAGGATACTACTGCCAGAAGCAACACTAAAGATGAAGAGATCATGGTGTGTTTCACAGCACAGTTTGTTCTTCTCTCCCTCTAGTGATCAGATGAATGTATAAACTGACTCATGTCTGCTGTTTAAATATGCAACAGAAGATTTACATAAACACACAGAGCTAATGATCAACTTTACATGCTAAAAAATATTTATGTTACGGTTCATATCATTTATTTCTCTCATAGAGAATTTTATGACATCAAGCTTATGTTTTGTCAACATTTTTTCTCTACTGCACATTTTACATATCTCCATCTACTTTAATTATTTTAATTCAGGGGTTGATAAAACTAATATTGGCTTATTGGAAAGCAACAAAAGCAGTAGGTCAGTAATCTGGTTCTGTTGGACCTGCATCTGAAAGTCTAAAGGCCTCGATTTTGCCTGTAATAATGAAGCAAAACTTGTGAACTCAGAAAATAAAAAACACTTGAAACAACTCTTGCATTTTTATATTGAGAGGATTTTTCTTTTCATTCAAGATGTTTTAGAACTGCTTGTTGTTTATTACTGTATTCACAGTAAGATGCTGATATTCATTATTATATTTTGCCCTTGTAGAGTCACTTTCACTTGTAGACTCCTGGAAGAGTCTCTGGTTAATTGAAACATATTTTTAGTTTGTCACTGTAAAATGTGTAGCCATTACCACAAATCTACATATCAAAAATATGTGTTGTGTTAAAGCAGTCAGATATACCTTTGTGCTGTGTGATGTTAGAGCTTTTATAGTGTATTGTAAATTTAACTGTAATATAATAGGCTTTAATAATGATGTGACAGATGGTATATCTTCTCATTGGACTGTATTTTGTGGATTTTTTATTCTCTGCTGCTACCTGTTGAACTCTAGTGACAAGAGATGAAACACTCAAGTGGTTTTTGTTCAGCCGTGCAAGAACTTTGTGTCTCTGTGTTTGTTTTGCGCAGTAATATGTGGCTGAGTCTTCTGTTGTCAGGCCCAGTGTTGGTCACATTGCTTTAAAAAAGTAACTAGTTATAGTTACTAGTTACTTCTCACAAATAGTAACGGAGTTAGTAACTGAGTTACATCATTATAAAAGTAACTAATTACCAGGGAAAATAACTATTGCGTTACTTAAAAAAAAAATAAAAAAAAAATATGCCAAATAAATTAAATGCCCCCAATATTACATATAAGTCTAAGAATAAATTATTCTTGATGCGACTCCTGACTCATGATCCGCTCTTGCTCACGACATGAAATTTCTCTGTACTGTGTTGGTAGCCATTAAAGAAAACGTAGTTTCATATTTATGTTTAAATAGTCCTATGTTATATTTTAAATCCATTTATTCGATTATGAAAAGTTAGTGAACAGCATGAGTAAGATGCATCATAAGATATCACAAATATATCGGGAGACATGGAGTGGGTCAGATAAGATTTTTACCACTTCATTAAGTTTTGCTTTGTAGAAAGCCTTTCTTTAAAGTGAATTTCGTTTTGTAAAAATTGTATCTTAATTTTAATCAATGTTTCATCTACCAATTGCTTTGATTTAATATATAACAAGCAAATATAGCAGACAATAAAATCATGACATGGAGGCGCGGGCGCGATCACTGGCGCGTGAACTGGAGCGCGTCTTAAATGAACCGAAACTCAGAGGCTGCTTGCCTCGCAGACATGAGAAATATATCTATAGAATGTTTGAAATATCTACTTTAACGAAAATGAAGTTATTAAAAACGAAAAGAAAGAGGCTACTCTGATTATGTAGCCTAATCCGAATGAAATGTGCATCATCTCTCTATGCGCGTCCATATGAGCAGATGATCAGCAATGAGAATCAGCAATGTCAACTTCATCTTTGCAGCCGACACTGATTCAGAAAAACATTACTTTATTAATAAACAATTAAAATGTCTCCTTACTGTTTTTGTCACACTCATAATCATTACTTTTGCCGGTTCTTTATGGCAATTATGCGTGCCATTGAGTGCTATATAGCCTATGTAAACGCTCCTTATTATGGTTTTATTCTCTCCAGTATTTAAGAAATTAAATTAATATAAATGTGATTAGTCAACTAATAGCTTAAATGAACAACTACTAGTCGACTAGAAAAAAACTCATTTCACATATTTTCGATCAAGCATCAAAAAGGGTATTCTGGTTTGAGCTCGCGCTTCGCGCGCATGCTCTGACAGACACACACACAGCGCATCGTACATTATTATCAGTTTAAAATTATATTTGTGTATGACTTACCGCAGCACACACCAGAGAAAAAAACTTTGCAGGTCCTATGGCTGAGAGAGAGCCTACTCGGATGAAAACCGCTTCAGTGAGCTCAATTATAGTAACGCTGCATTTTTTTGTCAGTAACGGTAACGGCGTTGTAACGGGAGAAAAAGTAATTCGTTTGATTACTCGTTACTGAAAAAAGTAAAGGCGTTAGTAACGCCGTTTATTTATAACGCCGTTATTCCCATCACTGGTCAGGCCCGACAGTTTCAGATATACCATATTCTTTGAATTATCTTTGAATTCTTTGAAAAATCGATGCATACCAGATCCATCGGTCCATTGCTTGAAATGTGATGTAAAGGCGCTGCCCTATGACAGGGGGTTTTCCGGGTGACGCATTCTCCACAGTTCTTTACATACCGCTCAACATCACCTGCCAGTTTCGGCCAAAAGAACCTACTCCTCAACAAGTCTGTAGTTCTTTCAATACCAAGGTGTCCGAGCTCATCATGGGTGGCCTTCAACACCACTTCTTTGAACACGCTGGGCAAGACAAGTTGAGTGAGTTCTTCACCGGAGGGCCGCTTGCTTAAGCGATGGAGTAGCCCATCTTTCATCATCAGCTTCCCCATCTCTTTTTTTAGACGAGAGTGCTCTGAACAAGATCCATTCTCTTCCGGCCATTTGCCATATTTAACAGCTTGTATGGCAGATTTGATGGCGGCATCATCCTCCTGAGCTGCAATCAGTTCCTGTTTTGACATCTGCCCCAATGATTTCAACTCCAGGTGAGTTGGGAAAGCATAAATATCAGGCACACAATCAGGCGAAGCTCCCAACTGATCTATATACCTCTGTGGACCCCCCACTAAACTCGGAATGCAGATTCGTTTGCAGATGGATCTCACACCAGGCTGTGGTATGGTCTCCCATTCCTCCGAATCCTCTTCAGGCATATTCCTAGAGAGCAGGTCGGCATCTATGTTGTGTCTGCCTGGTCGGTACTGGACATCAAAATCATAGGTGGATAAGGCAGAGAGCCATCTGTGCCCCACAGCACTGAGCTTGGCAGTCGATAACACGTATGTAAGCGGGTTATTGTCCGTCCGGACCGTAAATCTGACCCCATACAAATAATCGTGGAATTTATCCACAACTGCCCATTTAAGGGCCAGAAACTCCAGCTGGTGAATGGGGTAGTTCCGCTCAGATGTCTTTAGTTTCCTGCTAGCAAAGGCGACTGGTCTCAGACCCTCACTGTGTTCCTGATATAGAACAGCACCCAGCCCTCTCAAGCTAGAGTCTACATGCAGGACATACGGCTTGTTGGGATCCGCAAAGGCCAACACAGGTGCATGAGTAAGGCAGTGGATAATCTTGTGTAAAGCCTCTGTGCAGGACTGGTCCCATCTCTCACCAAAGGGCTCGGACTCTTTGAGGTAAGTCTTTGTGTGGTCTTTCTCAGTCTTCTTGCCCCGCTGGGTCGGAGCATAGCCTTTTGTGAGTTCAGACAATGGCCTGACTATTGCTGCATAATTGGCGATGAAACTGCGGTAGTAGCCACAAAATCACAAAAAAGATTGAAGAGCCTTCAGATGTGTAGGCTGTGGCCAACTTGTAACTGCCTCGATCTTGTCTGGGTCAGGCGATACTCCATTGGCCGACACAATATGTCCAAGGTATTTTACCTTTGGGAGGCAGAATTGACATTTGTCGAATGAGATCTTCAATCCAACCTCTGCCAGGCGATCAAGGACTTTAAGAAGTCTCTCTTCGTGCTCTTCTAAAGTTCGGCCAAATACAATCAAGTCATCGAGGTAGACAAGGACTTCGAGCAGATTCATGTCACCCACAGCCTTCTCCATCAATCTCTGGAACGTGGCTGGGGCTCCAGTTATTCCCTGCGGCATCCTCTCAAACTGGAAAAAACCCAGTGGGCAGATGAATGCAGTCTTTTCCTTGTCTTCCTCGGCCATGGCGATTTGGTAATAACCGCTCCGCAGATCAAGAACGGAGAACCACTTGCTTCCGGTCATTGAATCCAGCACATCATCAATACAAGGTGTTGTGTACTGATCTGGGATTGTTCGGCTGTTTAACAATCGGTAGTCGATGCACATTCTCACAGCTCCATTCTTTTTGCGAACGATTACAATGGGGGATGCATAGGGACTACGAGACTCCTTAATTATCCCTGCCTGCAACAGTTCTTGGAGGTGTTTTCTCACATCTTCCAGGTCAGCTGGAGCCAGGCGACGAGAGCGCTCCCTGAACGGCCGTGGATCTGACATCCGGATTGTGTGCTCTACTCCCTTTGCCAATCCAACATCCTATTCCCGTAACGAGAACACCTGGGACCTTATGGATAGCTTTTGACGGAGTCTCTCTTTCCACTCCTCTGAGACAGGCGAGTCTCCGAAGTTGATCAAGTTCGCATCGAACTCTGTGTCAGCTGTCTTGGAAGGAGAAAGAGAAATGACTGCATCTGTCAGATACATATGCCCGATAACTGTTCCAACTGGTATGGCTGTCTCTGTCAAGGACTCATTTTGGATCAAGATTCTGAAATGATTGACGTTCACCTCTTCGCTGGGCACCACCATGGGCTGAAATAGCACACCAGCTGGGAGTGGAGCTACAGGAGACACATCAACCATCAAGATTTCTTTGTCAACCGGGAGCTGGTACTCAACTCTACAGACTGCAGTACAGTCACCACCAGGGGCAGAGTCAGTGGGCCAGGGCCTTGCCAACACACACAGCCAATATCACCCTCCTCTTCCAGGGCTGTAGCTGTGCTAGGCGCTGTTAGATTGTTGTCTCTGTAACATGCTTGTATCCCCAGTGTCTGCGTGATGTCAACGCCATGGTTCTTACACTGCTGTACGAGATGTCGGATGTGACTGGCATTGGTCCCCACAATGATAGGAGTCTGGTCTGCAGTTCGGGGCTGGGGGCAGATAAGAGCGAGAACTGTCACCATCTGGTCAGTACCTGCAACCTTGGCTGGATATTCAATGTCGACCACTACATACCCACGGTATGGATAACTGATCTCAGAATCGCTTAATCCCCACAGGGCTAAACCAGACATGGGGCGTATTGGGACATCAGACAGGTAAGTTTGATACCAAGACTCAAAGATAATGGTCACCTGTGAGCCACTATCCAGCAAGGCATCACAGCTATATCCATTTACTTTCACAGGTACTATGCTGGGTGGACCAATCAAACCTTCAGGGAGGCCAGCCGGCTCTGAGGAGGTAACAATACTTTTCTTGACCTCACAGTTAGCTACATAGGTGGTGGTATCCCCAGACTGCTGTCTGTCTTTTGTCACCTTCAAAGCATGAATTAGCTTTCTGATAACTTTGGCTTGATTCTCAGGGTTTCGGCATTTTGTGGCAAAATGTCCGCTCTCACCACACCTATAGCAGAAATTCTCTTCTGACCTTTTAGGGGCTCCCTTTGGGGAGTTTGGAACCTGTTTAGAAGCCTCCATGGTTGAAACAGTGACTGCAGCATCATGCTCCGGCATCTTGTTGCTAGTTTTTCTGTTTTAGTCGTTTCACTTGTTTTTTCAAGGCAGCCAGCTCAGCATCTTGCCGGTTCTCAGAGCCAGGTGGTGCACTATTGGTTTTTACCTCCCTGTAATCATCTTTGACTGCAGTGGATTTGGTCACTACTGATGCAACCATTGACTTTAGCTCTTTTAATTCAGCCTTTAAGTTCTCTGAGGAGGTAACAATACTTTTCTTGACCTCACAGTTAGCTACATAGGTGGTGGTATCCCCAGACTGCTGTCTGTCTTTTGTCACCTTCAAAGCATGAATTAGCTTTCTGATAACTTTGGCTTGATTCTCAGGGTTTCGGCATTTTGTGGCAAAATGTCCGCTCTCACCACACCTATAGCAGAAATTCTCTTCTGACCTTTTAGGGGCTCCCTTTGGGGAGTTTGGAACCTGTTTAGAAGCCTCCATGGTTGAAACAGTGACTGCAGCATCATGCTCCGGCATCTTGTTGCTAGTTTTCTGTTTTAGTCGTTTCACTTGTTTTTTCAAGGCAGCCAGCTCAGCATCTTGCCGGTTCTCAGAGCCAGGTGGTGCACTATTGGTTTTTACCTCCCTGTAATCATCTTTGACTGCAGTGGATTTGGTCACTACTGATGCAACCATTGACTTTAGCTCTTTTAATTCAGCCTTTAAGTTCTGGATCTCAGTTTGCCTTGTATCCACTTCTATATTAGCATGAACTTGATGTACTGATGCACTAAGCTTCTTTCTAGCGGTTTCGTACTCTTCCTCAGCACGAATCTCAGTCAACAGCTGTAGAAAATTTGGGGGTGCAGCCTTCCTTTCTCTCAAGCGCAGCTGGATCAGCATCTAGTCTGAGCCGATAGCACCCCTCAGCAGTTGCTCCAGTCGGGCTCGATCCTTACAGCCAGCAGATAGGCCCCCTCTTTGAATCACCTTAGCTAGAGACCTCTCTAGACGTCGAAGGAAATCTGATAGTTTCTCTCCTTTTTGCTGTTGCATCAATCGGAAAGCAAAGTAGAGATCATCACCCGACTCAGCACTTCCGAAAGCACTTTCAAGGCGCTTCTAAACACTCTTTCGGGCTGACATCAGGATTGATTTGGCGTGCTGCTTTCACAATCTCTAGTGCGGGCCCCTTTAAACTTCCAATAAGTCTGCGTCTTTTTTCTCTATCAGACCCTTCAGTCTCCTCCACTAAAAGCCATGCTTGCTCCAGCCAATGATCAAATGGTTCCTCACCTGGTGGCGTTGGTAGGGCTCCTGAGAACATGCGTAGTCGACCATAACTCCCACCATCAGCTGGTTTAGTTGTCTTTTCCAACAAATCTCCGACAGCGCGAAGGATGGATTCAGTGGAGGTAGTGGGCGGGGGTGTACTGGGGAATAATGATTTGAGGTCCTCCATAGTTTTCCCTTCAGCCTGCAGCAACCCTTTTAGTTTAATATTAAACTCTTCAGCAGCCGTCTGAGCCTCTCCTATAATGATAACAGGCCACATCTCGCCACCCTTAACAGGCACAACTTCAGAAGGAACCCTCTCCTCTTGCACCAGTCTCTTTACTCTCACACAAAACCATCCGTTGGTTTAGTCTTGCACTGAAGTTTCTCCCACGGACACGCACCCGTCCTAACGACTTAATAGTTTCCAGTGTTTCTTCCACCTCACTGATCTCTACTTCTTCTGGGACGATGGTCATAAGTGCATGAGTCTCATCCAAACCCTCACCACGGCACCAGCGTTTTAACTCTGATACTAGTTCAAGTTTTCTCCATGTTAATACTGGTTGTAAATTAGCTTAGTAACTTAAGTGGGTCACTTTACCTTTTAATTATTGTTTATTTATTTATTTATTTTTTACTGAAAAATCCAAGACAATCCCAGCGGTGCCTCCATTTTATGTAGCGCTTCCCTCAGTATTTATATTAACTAGGGCAGGGCTTTGGGTTCTTTTAAGGATATTAATTGAATGTGTTTAATACTTATTAACTCAGTTTTAAATGTTATCTTGGATTTCTCTTTTAAAGTATACACATGAAATGTTTTCCTAACCTGACTATGAATTCACCTTTCTTAAGTTGTAGTTTTAATAAAGATTTGTAACCGTGTGTCTGTGTATGTCTCTCCCCAAATAAAATAATAACCTCTTTCCAGGTAAGTAATAAAATAACACAACACAATGTTTTAGAAAATATCTCTCAGTTATTTACTTAAAAAATAAATTATCTCAAAGGAAATAAGCAAATTAAATAAAAATATAATCGTTCCTTTTAAACCTTCAACATAAAATGTTCCTCTTTTTTAAATGAAAATACTGTAATTGAACTTGTCTCTTCTTCTTAACACAACAATGTAAACACTGTCAATACTGTACCCTATAAATGCACAGAAATCAATTTAAACTATGAACCCTCTTCTTAACACAACAAGTGTAAACACTGTCAACACTGTATCATGTATAAATGCACAGGAAACAATGTAAACTCTATTAACCCTTCAAGATGGATTAATTCAGAAAACCTCAATATACCACCTTTAAAATCACTTTTAAGACTTTTTGTGGGCCCACAACACACCTCAATGCAATCTAAAGCCGGCAACCCAAATTTATTATAAAACTAAAATACCGTTAGCAGGCCTGATGCGTGGCTTGGTGTTCGTAGTGGCCCAAAACTTAATGGCCGCTTCACTCGTCAGCGAGCAAACAAAACGAAAAATACCTTGCGATAATGTTTCTGTCCCGGCCTTTCACCAACAGTCACGGGTGCAGTCGCATCATCCGATCAGCATTACAACACGAAGTCAGTCTCTCTTTTCTCCTCCAAGTTTTCAGTAAAGCTCATGAGTGAAATCCTGGTTGCTTCAAGCTCTATATGAGTCCTCTCTCTGTCTTCAGATCGAAAAGCAGCAAGATAACCGGCCTCAAACAGTTCAACTGAGAGTCAAACTTTTACTAGAAAATGTCGTTCACTTGTAATGAACCGACTCCAGCATGTACTTCAATGTAACTCAGCGTTAGCATTAGCAATAGCACAAAAGTAAACAGTCTTTGAACTTCGCGTAGAAATTCCTCCCGTTTCTCAATATGCACCTTGTCACTCTTCTCATCCGGTTGTCGTGCAAACAATCATCAAAGTTACACACTGAGTTGTGCACTACTAATTCTACATTTTTTCTCAGAAAATCTCTGTGTCACTCTCACTCTTTTGCTTCACTCTCACCTCTTCTAGTCCCCTCCCCCACTCCGTGCTCCAATCACGACCATCACTCTACTGCTGATTGTTATTAACCCCATAAATGCTGGTTTAGATAGTTTTCAGAAATACCTTATCTTTTACATAAAACAATAAAACATACAATCATTTTTAAAATGATTTTAACAGTTTTAACCTAACTTATTAAATGAAATTCAACAACATATAATAATTTTGAAACTGCTTTTAACATTTTTATCATATGAATTCCAACATTTTTAATCACACTATTCATATACTTTTATTAAATGATACTACAATCATTAGTTATTACTTCATGTTTTTAACTGGGTTACACATATATGTATTAGAACTGACAATAGAAATGTGTTTCATGAGAAAACTCACGGTGTACGCTGAATGAGAGCAGCGGTAAGCAGAGTGAACTCTTCATCTTGAAAGTGGTGATGTAACGCTCCAGATCCAATCAGAAGCACATAAATACTGAACAAACATACAGGAGTGTTTGATTTGCATTGGAGGGTCACAAGATACAATCATGACTGAAGGACTAAACTATTTAAGAACAGTATGACGTGAATGTGAATATGTACCTTTCTGTTCACTGTTATATGTCACAATACACAATAAGAAAAGTTTTTCTGCATTTTATTTTTTGTTTGTCGATCACACGTGCTCATGCTGTTTGCAGTCAACTAGATAACATGATATTTATTCATGCTGCTTGAAAGCTGAATCAACAGAAAAGAGAATTAAAAAAATATTCTCGTGTGGAAAGAGGTGCATGTTAATTAATTAATTATTAGTGTGTCTCAATCATTGGCTGAAATCTCCAATCGCTCCTCTGAGACAACAGTAACACTGGGTCAAAACAAGCTCAAAACTGAACTTTACTGACCAACAGACTTTATAACCTGATGAAAGCAAAGAGATGCAAGAGGTGATGGATTTCATTGATGGATGGAGAGAATTTTAACCCTTTGATGCACAAGCTATGAAAACCCCTTCTAATGCGCAACATGGGTCAAAAATGGCCCGTATTCATTTCCTATGTAATTTCACTCATGGTTGAGCGTTTCTTTGCTGAATCTTTCAAAGAAATGTATTTTATCATTCATTTATTCCAGGTATTCCTTAAATATCTTGTTTTTGATTGTCAAAAATCATTATGTTCATTTTTTCTTTCTTACTTTATAAACAAACACAGTTTTTGTATGTCTACATCAATTTTACACACATGGGTCAAAAATGACCCGTATTCATTTCCTATGTTATTTCAATCATGACTGAGTGTTTCTTCGCTGAATCTTTGAAAGAAATGTATTTTGTCATTTATTTATTCCAGATATTCCTTGAATATCTTGATTTTGATTTTCACAAATCATTGTGTTTATTTTTTCTTTCTTTTTTTATAAACAAACACAGCTTTTGTATTTCTACATCAATTTTACACACATGGGTCAAAAATGACCCATATAGAAACCTTAGCAAATTTTCGCAAGTATGAACATATTTACTGCAGACAACTATTCATCCACCACACATTTCACATCTCAACATGGCTGCTTTTGTAAATTTGATGGATGAAAGTCATATTATATTTCATATAATAGGCTATATATTATATTTCATAATTTTTGTTTTTTGTCATAAACCAATGCTACTGGTCACCTTTTACATCTATCAGTGTTCCTGAAAAGTAGCATTTTGAACAAGGTTTCTGTCTAACAGTGAAAATATATAATAAGTGTATCGATCAACGGTTTGATGTGTATTTGAAAATATTCTTGTGCTTTTGATTTTCTTTATCTAGAGTGTTAGCGGCTGGTCCTCAACAGAACTGAGGTGGATGACATCACTGTAAAAAAAAGCTGAAAATATACTTTGAGCACAGTTGAACGCAATTTAAATGTGTATGTGCAGGTTGCACATACACAGTTCCAGAAATCAGGCAGAAATTATAAAAAGTTACAAAAATCTATATGCTGACCCTCATGTACACATAAAAAGTGAAGTATACTTTGGCCTTTAGAAAGGTAATGACACAAAAAAAATTCATTCAAAAAGAAAGGAAAAATTGAAATAAGGATTTGTTTGAGTAATACCTGGAATAATGAATGATGAAATTAATTTATTGTAATATATGCAATATAGAAAATAACTCATGTTGTATATGTCCAAAACTGTTACTTTTCAGGAACGCTGACAGACATAAAGGATGACCTATTGCATTGATTTATGACAAAAAATTAAAAATTATGAAAAATATAGCCTAATATATGAAATATTGTAAGACTTACATCCATCAAATATACAAAAGTAGCCTTGTTAAGATGTGAAATGTGTGGCAGATGAACAGTTGTCTGCAATAAATATGTTCCTACTTGCAAAAATTTGCAAATATTAAAGATTTCTATATGGGTCATTTTTGACCCATGTGTGTAAAATTGATGTAGAAACTGTGTTTGTTTATGAAGTAAGAAAGAAAAAAATAAACATAATTATTTGTAGAAAATCAAAAACAAGATATTTAATGAATACCTGGAAAAAATAAATGACAAAATAAATTTCTTTCAAAGATTCAGCAAGGAAACACTCAGTCATGATTGAAATTCCATAGGAAATGAATACGGGTCATTTTTGACCCATGTGTGTAAAATTGATGTAGACATACAAAAACTGTGTTTGTTTATAAAGTAAGAAAGAAAAAATGAACATAATGCTTTTTGACAATCAAAAACAAGATATTTAAGGAATACCTGGAATAAATGAATGATAAAATACATTTCTTTTAAAGATTCAGCAAAGAAACACTCAACCGTTATTGAAATTACATAGGAAATGAATACGGGTCATTTTTGACACATGTTGCGCATTAGAAGGGTAGTGATACAAAAATTATTTTTATTCAAAAAGTAAGAAAGAAAAAATGAAAATGAGGATTTGTGATGATCAAAAACAAGTTAATTGAGGAATACCTGGAATACTGAATGATGAAATTAATTTCTTGCAAAGATATAGAAAATAAAAACTCAGCCGGGTCATTTTTGACCCATGTTGCGCATCAAAGGGTTAATGTCATCAGATGAATATCAGCTGTGAATGATGAACATTTTATGAAAATTGGTTTTGAACTTTAGAGGACAAAACGATCAATACCCTAATGTAAATATGATGATGTTTTTGTACAGGGAGGCTGTTTGCGTCTGTCACTGTGTATATTTGGCACAATAATACACAGCTGTTTCTTGAGGTTGCATATTATTTCCCTGCAGTGTTATTGTGTTACTGGAGGTGTCTCTGGTGATGCTGAACTTGCTTTTCAGTGAATCCTTATAGGCTAAGCTTCCACCAGAGCTGATCCAGCCAATCCATTCCAGAGCTTTTCCTGCAGGCTGACGAATCCAGGCTGTAGCATAACTAGTAACTGAATATGAGACTTTACAGTTGATAGTTAGAGTGGCATCAGGACGGACAGTCAGAGACTCAGGCTGAGTGAGTTCATATGAATGAATACCTGTATCAAATCAAATAATACCTGTTAGTAAAATAGCATGAAGTTTAAAGAAGGTTAACAAGCTTTTTAGCTACAAAATGATGCATCACACAGAAAAGTAGACTAAACTTACAGGATACTACTGCCAGAAGCAACACTAAAGATGAAGAGATCATGGTGTGTTTCACTGCACAGTTTGTTCTTCTCTCCCTCTAGTGATCAGATGAATGTATAAACTGACTCATGTCTGCTGTTTAAATATGCAACAGAAGATTTACATAAACACTCAGAGCTAATGATCAACTCCACAAGCTCAAACAACAAGAATATTGGGATTACATGAAGAGGCATCATCACACTGTCCTGAACTTTTAGTTATTACTGATATGAAGTTCATTAGCAGAAAATATAAACAGTTTATTGTGACTGTAAGTGATTCAAACTATCAGAATGTAAAATTAAGTATTCTTTGATTGAACTGGTCATGATCAGAGCATTTATGTTTAAACATATGTCTTTGAGATTTTGTGTTATTTATTGCATATATTAATTATATTTGTGTTATTATTTTTTTGATGTTACATTTGACAGAAACAACAGCAGTAATAATGTATGTTTCTGTTTTGTCATCATCAGAAAGACTTGCTTTTCTGATCTGATCTGGTTTCAGCAACGGACCTGTAACGGTGCCTGTCTTGTTATTGAATAAACTTAGCTAACAATCAGTGGCGTAGCGTCTGGGCATGCAAGGTATGCACATGCATATGGGCACAAATCTATTATTGACCGGTATTCACATTTCTGTCATTATAAATTGGCTTTCTGAAACTTATGCATGCAGTAATGTAAGTAGTACAGAATTTTAAACGGCTACGTCTGCACATTTTAATATACTGCACAAGATGTGAATAAATGTAACTGGTACACTCCCTGGGGTGGATACTTATTATTCAACAAAATAAAATGTGATGGAAATATATTTAGAGAAGAAACTTGTAGTAAATTAATTAAGCATGTGCATTAAAAAAGTCTGTGATAGAATAATTCATTCATAACTGGAATAATCTTCAAACTCATCGCATCTATGATCATTCTGAAATTCCAAAGCCCGAGTCAAATCGGTGGAATTCAAACTTGGACTATGTTGAAAAGCCGTTTTTTTTAAAAGTCATAATGATGGAGGAGCCCGGTAACACTGTAGAATACTGATCCTTCATAAATGAATAACTACACAGGAACAAATGAATAATGCATTATTAACACTCTAGTAACTACTATTAACTAACAAATAACTCTGATGAATGAATTAGTAAGTAATAGTGCTAAACACAGCTGCTAAAAAGATGATTGTGTTGAGATGAAATCCTCCTCATTCACTTTCTGTTAAACGTTGGATTCTTAAATTTTTGGATGTGATTTTTCTAGAACTGTCTCCTGCTCGAGTTCT
This sequence comes from Megalobrama amblycephala, assembly GCF_018812025.1. Classification (NCBI taxonomy): domain Eukaryota; kingdom Metazoa; phylum Chordata; class Actinopteri; order Cypriniformes; family Xenocyprididae; genus Megalobrama; species Megalobrama amblycephala. The sequence goes on along the minus strand of NW_025953403.1, from coordinate 3,493 downwards.
TTTGACTTTTGAAATGCTTTGTAATATTTTGTTGTTCTTTTCTTTTCTTTCTTCTTTTAAAAATGAAGCAAGAAACATTAATCCTATGCAATATCTCTGATCTGCTGAACTGGCCATCACAAAGGCAGACAGTGTCCTCTATTGTAATATCAGCAGTATTCTCATTAAAGATTAATAACTTTACTGTGACTGCACACAGCAAAAGAAAAAAAAGAAAAAAGAAAAAAGAAAAAAAGAAAGGGAGGGGGGAGGGGGGTGTTACAGCAGCAAAGAAAGATCTGCAGCTCATTTCTCAAATATTTGTTTGGCTGTAAAACACTGATATTTATTGCTGGAAGTGTCTCTGGTAATTTGAAATCTACTTTTCAGGTTATTACAGTAATATGTGTCACCGCTATAACATATTCTTCCATTCCTGAGCTTTTCCTGCAGCCTGTCGTATCCAGTGAGTGCAGTAGTTGCTGTCAGTCAATGAATATCCAGAGATCTTACAGGACAGAGTCAAAACCTGACCAGGCCTTAAGACCACAGAATCAGTCTGGGTCAGTTCAACACAGTGGACACCTGGAGAAACAAATATGACCTGACATGTTAGAGAAATTAAAACATTTTTTTATAACCATGTTTAAGAATTTTTTATTATGAAGTATTTCTATAGAAACAATGGAGACTTATAAGAGACACGACCGTAGAAACAACCAGAGAGATGAGGAGACCATAGTTTGAGAAGTGTGAGAGCAAGCTGTTTCTTTTTCTCTTAATCATCAAATAAAGAGGAGGAGAAAGATTATTTGCATACAGTTCTATATTTTACTCATTCAAAAAGTCTGTGAATTGTCAATTACAGTGAACAAATGGATTCAACTGTCATCAGAGCTAATGACCTCTGTATATGTTAAAAGCAGTTTGTTTATGTGGAAATGATTTCATGTTTTTGAAAGAGAAATAAAGACAATAATTATATTAGCTAAATCAAATTATACAAAAATATGGTGTTCTTTTTTCAGAAATTTGATTTCAGTTTTGTCATGTATTTCCTCGATCCAGATGGACTAGATTTCATTAGTGGTGGGGGAGAGCGGTGACTCTTTCTGCAGGGTAAATCGTTACACCAGTAGGTGGCGACAAGTGACTGTGTTTTATGAGTGAATCATTGAGTCATTCATTCAACCTATTCGCTCAAAAACACTGATTCATTCAGGAAGTAAACACCACTATTGTGTGTTGCTCTGAGGTGCGGTGGTTAATTCTGTTGTGGCTTCGTTTGGAAATATCTTCAGTGATACAGTGAAAATAGGCAAAGTAACTGGCAATACTGTGTCTAAAATGTATGTTTCTTAATATTATATCTTATTCCTAATGTTAATCTATACTATTGAATAACTATTGTATAAAAATCAATATCACAATTGTGACTTTGTTCTGAATTGGCCTATAATCACGTCTGTGATCCCACATGGAAAGAACCTATATGTGGATATATGCGCATATATGAAACCTATATGCAGTGTATATGTACATATATGCTGCATATATGCACATATATGATAATATATATATGCTGCATATATGCGCATATATACTGCATATATGCTATATATATGCTGCATATATGCGCATATATACTGCATATATGCTATATATATGCTGCATATATGCGTATATATACTGCATATATGTGTATATATGCCACATATAGGCAAAATTGAGGTGCATATATGTGCATATACAGGAAATATAGGTCTCCTGTATTGCTTCTTCATATCCATATATATGCCCTATACATACAAGATATGTCTTCTATATAGCTAATGGCAGGATCTGGTCATTTGTAGCTCATATCTCATTTTTGACTGTCATACATGATGCCTAGCTCATATTTTCTATTATCAAGGCAAAAACTAAGAATTAACGAAAAAAATTATGCAAGAACTTATGTATGTGCGAATGTAGCAGTTATGTATTTAGACAATTATTTTGTGATTCCACTTGCCATGACCATATTTGGGGTTTCCTGCCGCCATGCTGACTTGGGGTGTTGACGCACTTTGCTGCTTCCCAGTCTGCATGAGACATCACAGCGGTAGGTCGCACAAAGTTTTTACGGTGATTCAATTAAGGCCATGTTTCATGTAACAGCTGAATTCACATGATATATTTGTATGATTGTAATCCAAAACCCCTCTGTGATGTACATTCAGATGTTTCGTTGATTATTTTTCTTTACTTAAGTTACTTTAATATCTCTCTTTCTCAGCGTTGTGCGTTGCTGCCGCATGCTGTTTGTATGCTGCGCAAGTCCTCATATATTGCCATTTGTGTTATACAGAATAAAGTGAGGACCTGATGGCAAGATTTTTCGCAGTCTGTCTTTGATTACGACACAACGCAGAAAACACACCGCTACACGAACACGTGAAAATTGGTCCCACATGGAAAAAACCTATATAAACATATAGTTTCAATATAGGTTTGATATAGGTTTTTAATATATGTGACATATATAAAATTGGCCGTTTTCCTATATTATGTGTACATATATGTACATATATGTGTGCATATATGTGTACATATATGTGTGCATATATGTACATATATGTACATATAATATAGGAAAACGGCCAATTTTATATATGTCACATATATGTAAAACCTATATCAAAACCTATATTGAAACATATGTGTTTATATAGGTTTTTTCCATGTGGGATTACTAATCACAGCTGTGCTGATAGCAACAGCCCTCCTGCTTGTGTAATATTGTTTAGTTAGTATTTATATGAACATGTTGTTTTTTGATGACAGAGGGAAGCTGACAGTAGCCTATATGTCACTGTGATTTTGATTCAGTAAAATGCAGTCATGAGCCTCTGCAGGTCAAATAATGGCCTAGACCAGAATAGTGTATCACAGCATAAGCAATAATTCACACAAAATAGGGGCAGGACTGTACTGGAAACAATGGAAATTTAAAATTGCCCACTTTTTTCATTACCATTTTAAAATGTTAGAGCAAGTTTTTCTAACTGATTATTTTTATGCAATGCGATGCAGCTGATAAGTTAATATTTATCATCTGTTTATATGAATGAGGAAGTGGTTTTTGTATTGCTTTGACCCTGAAGTCATTCACAGTGACTCTTTAGCACAGTAATAGACAGCAGTGTCTTCAGTCTTGAGGCTGTTCATCTGCAGGTACAGTTGACTGCTGGAGTCATCTCTGGACACTGTGAACCTTCCCTGGACTGACTGGGAATAGTAGATCGGAGAACTGGATGTGCTGATGTATGCAATCCACTCCAGTCCTTTTCCAGGACTCTGTCTGATCCAACTTAGATAGAGATTGCTGAATGTAAATCCAGTTATTGTACATATAAGTTTATGAGAATCTCCTGGTTTTTTAACCACTGTTTCAGACTGAGTGAATGTCTGACATTCAGTACCTGTGTTACGGTATACAGGAGACAGACACAGATGTAACAGGTAATGGATG